>NC_061520.1:2242500-2332500 GCF_022379125.1 Scophthalmus maximus
CCCTTTCAGACGTTTGAACCCTTCGAATCCGTCAGTGATCGGACTCAGATTCGTTCTGCAGCGTGACAGAGCGCTCTTTCACCCGCCTCGTGTCATCGCTGCTCGTATCTCCGCTGGGTCCTCACGGCAGGTTAGGTAAGATACGATAAGATAGGATAAGATAGGATAAGATAGGATAAGATAGGATACGATTAAATAAGATACGATAAAATAAGATAAGATAAGATTAAATAAGAAGATTAAATAAGATAAAATAAGATTAAATAAGATACGATTCAATTTAATAAGATAAGATAAAATAAGATAGTATAAGATTAAATATGATACGATAGGATAAAATAAAATAAGATACAATTAAATAAGATACGATACAATAAAATACGATAAGATAAAATAAGATACGATACAATTTAATAAGATAAGATAAAATAAGATAAGATAAGATTAAATATGATACGATACAATGAAATAAGATAAGATTAAATAAGATACCATTAAATAAGAAGATTAAATAAGATACGATTCGATTAAATGAGATACGATTAAATAAGATTAAATAAGATTAAATAAGATACGACACAATAAAATAAGATAAGATTAAATAAGATACGACACAATAACAATAAGATAAGATTAAATAAGATACGATAGGATAAAATAAAATAAGATACAATTAAATAAGATACGATACAATAAAATACGATTAGATAAAATAAGATACGATACAATTTAATAAGATAAGATAAAATAAGATAAGATAAGATTAAATATGATACGATACAATGAAATAAGATAAGATTAAATAAGATACCATTAAATAAGAAGATTAAATAAGATACGATTCGATTAAATGAGATACGATTAAATAAGATTAAATAAGATTAAATAAGATACGACACAATAAAATAAGATAAGATTAAATAAGATACGATAGGATAAAATAAAATAAGATACAATTAAATAAGATACGATACAATAAAATACGATTAGATAAAATAAGATACGATACAATTTAATAAGATAAGATAAAATAAGATAAGATAAGATTAAATATGATACGATACAATGAAATAAGATAAGATTAAATGAGATACCATTAAATAAGAATATTAAATAAGATACGATACGATTAAATAAGATACGATTAAATAAGATTAAATAAGATACGACACATTAAAATAAGATAAGATTAAATAAGATACGAAACAATAACAATAAGATAAGATTTAATAAGATATGATAGGATAAAATAAAATAAGATACAATTAAATAAGATACGATACAATAAAATAAGATAAGATAAAATAAGAAACGATACAATTTAATAAGATAAGATAAAATTAAATAAGACACGATGATATGATAAAGTAAGATAAAATAAGATACGATAAAGTAAGCTAAGATAAAATAAGACATGATATGATAAAGTAAGATAAAATAAGATATGATAAAAATTTAATAAAAATAAGATAAGATAAATTAAAGATCATGTGTTGAAATAAAATAAATTACTAATTATAAAAAATATTGTTCATACTATACTACAATTATCATTTGTACTATCATTTTTTTTCTTTTACTTTCAGTTAGTTTTTAAAATTCCATCCACAGTAAATACCTTTATGTCATTTACTGACAGTAAAGTGTTGCGGAGCCTCGTTCACTTCCTGACGCCTGTCACACACATTCAACACGCCGACCTAGAAGTGGACGCAGAAGAAGCTGACAACATTTCTCGTGCCAGTTGGAATTTCTTTTTTTTCTTCTTCTATGCAGCTGCCCATATGTCATTACTTTTATGGCCATTTGTGCTGCCTGTCACTCTTTAAAGCCCCAGTGTGTCATTTTTGTAATTTTCTGGCGCCATCTGGTGGTGAACTTGCAAACCGCAGCCAACCGAGCGTCCGACAGGGGACACTTTATGGCGGTGCACCGCTGATTCCATTTCCGGTTTCCGGCAGTGTCTGAAAATTATTACAATATATTCAATTTCTTTGAGTGAGTTCCTCTAAATATTACACACTGTAGCTTTAAATAAAAAAAAAGAGTAGAGGATTGGACAGTAGAGACAGGCAACTTGGGTAGAGGTAGAGATTATATGTGATGAACAAGATATAAAATCCCTGGCTGGGTTCGAGCCACTAACATTGCAGTTATATGGAACCACCCGAAGCATTGACGTCCCTTTTCTTAATTCCCTTGATAACGCTCTGGTTGTCTCGTGGAAGCAGCTGAGCGTGGGCGAAACCACTCTATAGTGAAATCACAAGAAGAAACGTTGTTTAAGCAGCATAAATCAGAAGAAAATGTGTCCGCCACCACCGGCGTGTTACACTTTGATGTCAGAAAATTCAGCTGTGGGAAATTTCCCTGCAGGAAATTACTCATCAAACCTTTCTTCATTTCCGTCTCCTTAAAACAGCCGAGAGAACAAAAAGAGAAGTCCACCCGCCAGCATCGTATCTTCTTTCTGTCCAGCCTCATTAGTTTCCTCCGGTGCTAAACTCCACAGACCCTCATGGACGAGTTCTAAGCACAAGGCACCGAATAACAGCTTGTGTGTTCAGTTGCGTTCCGCCGCCAAAGGGGCGTCTGCGGGGCCGACATGAGAATCTGGTTTCCATCGCATACCGATGGAACGTTCAAGATCACGTTGGAAACTGTGTCCTGCGGCTACGGCCTCTGGATCGGGAGAATCGGGCCGGTTGAGTGTGTGCGAGTTGAGCTCGAGTGTCGATGCGTCAGCGAGTGCTGCATCAACCGTCTGGATGTTTTATGCCTCGGCACCTCGGCCACAAGCCAACGCGCCCGGGGGGGAATTGAGCTGGCTGGCGAGGACGGCGAACCGCTCGGGGCCTCGTGGAGGAAGACGTGTCCGTCGACTTTCTTCCTTTTGGTTTCCCTTTTCTTTTTATAGGACGGAACAAGAAGATGAGCGTGTGCAGCTGTCGCCTTTCGAAGTCACAGAATTAAAGTACGGACCGCGTGAATGGCTGTTGGCTTATATCAGAAAACTTCTGGCCAATGGAAACAGACAACAAATTAAAAACAACAAGTCGAAAAACATATAATAAATAAAGTTTATTCTTGTAATGATTTTATTCCTAAATCTGTGCGTTGTTAAAAGTTGCTCCCTGAAAGAATTTGATTGCTGGGCTGGAGGGGGGCTGGTGACGCCGTATGATCGTATTTCACCGTGACGATGACGAGAATGGAGTGATGACGATGATGATGAAGATCAACCCCCCCCCCCCCCCCCCCCCCGGAATCCGGAACACGCAGCTCAGCGACGACTATGACACATGTCTTGGATAAAAATCCAATAATGAGGAAATGCACGGTTTGGGACGCTGGTGTAACGGGGGGGGGAGAGAGAGCGAGAGACACTGGACGGCCGCCCACCGTTTATTTGGCTCTCAGCAGGAAACATAAAGGTAAACACAGACAGGATATTGTCTTCAGCTCCTCCAACATGTGGAACTTCCTTTTTCCAGTCCAGGCAACACAGTGTCGACTTTGGCCCCTCATACTCTCAGATGACAGAGCCCAGAGGTTTGTCTACCTTTAAAGCTGAAATTGAATATATTGTCCATAACTATGTGTTCATATATGTATCATCAACTCTGAATGAGTTGAATATAGTTCCATGAGGTGGACCCGACCTCCGTGTGAGTCTCCATGTTTGCTATGTCGTGTTGAATACGGGTGTTGAACTAAACGGTTCAGGATACGTCGCGTTCGCGTTGAATTTCAGCAAAGTGTCCCCTGTCGGGCGCTCAGTTGGTTGCGGTAAAATTACAAAAATTACACACTGGGGCTTTCAATATTTGACTTTTTCACCACCACCTGCTCTTGTACGACCATCAGCTGATGGAGATCTAATGGGAATATTCAGGGCCAAAGAATATTGGGGGGGATGTCATCCAATGAAAAATCCTCGTCCTGGCTATAGAAGTTCCCATTGCACAATTTCCACTTATCCTTGTGCTTTGTTGTTCGCTTGCTGGTTCACCAAGTTCAAGCTCCTCATTTTGAGAGGCTTGCTGCGGAACATCGCTTCTCTTAGACTTCATATAAATTTTGTATAGCACCACATGAAAACATATTATGTCAACGCAGTTTAAATAGTAAGGTCAAGACCTTACGATATGTACCCAGCAGATCCAACAAGAAAAAAAACTTACTTTGAACAATATCAAAGTTATGAGGCCGTAAAGAACGAACGAGGGGCCTCGAGCAGGACGCACACACATGGCTGCACAGGGAACATTCTTATTCTCTTCTCTCTTAGACCAGGTTGATTCCACTGACCTGGTTTCCATCAGACTTTGAGGGTCTGTTATCAAGTCAAGGTCGAGCCATCGCTTCCCCTATTGCATGAGTCCAGAGTTGCGACTAAACTGAATCCCAACTAGCAGGGCTGCCAACAGCTTGGAGTGACGTGTGTGTGTGTGTGTGTGTGTGTGTGTGTGACTAAAGGCATTGAAGTACAGTCCACTAGTAAGACACTCTTTAGTTACCTGTGTCGTCTGCTGTCTGTCCGGATTGTTGTCTTAATCGAAGGGGATGTGGGCGGGGGCGGAGCCTGCGGCGACGGGGGTTTGAAAGGCATTCAAGTTTTTACTGTCCGCTAGTAAAATTTCTAGCTTTGGTTGATTCCGCCGCCTGTCCAGCCGCCTGTTTTATGGACTCGCTCAGAGAACGACTTTATCGCCTGAAGATTTTTGGCGGAACAATGAAATGATAAACCCCGCTCACCCGCGCACAAGCAGAAATACACACGATGGTCATATCTTCGTATCATATGAGATAATCGTCACCATGGCGGCAGCCCCTGATGATGACATGTCATGACGTGGCCCTCTGGAATTCGTAAATGTAAGCGAAGCTAATATTTTGCACGAGGGGATTACATACAATTTGGGATATTACTTGAAAAGGTTTCACATGCTCTCATGTTCAGTGAACACATCAGTTACTGCAGCTCCTCTTTCACAACATCCGTCTGCAACACTTGGTTTTAGCTCCTGTCTCTTTAAGGCCCCTCCCTCCCTACCAGTGAAGCCCAATCTTGTCTGATTGGAAAAACTAAAAATCATGTATCAATCCACTATTAAGACATTCACTGCAACTATAGCCAGCAGTGTTTGGGAGTATGTGCCTGTTTGAGTTTATTTTTTAGTATCTGGTTTAATACAGTTTCTTTCTTTTCAAAGTTGTATATTTCTTTTTTTCTCAGATAGACACTTCGGCAAGTCCACAGTGGATTTGATCCTTTACATGCATTTATTCTCACAATTTGAATTGACAAACATTTCATGCAAGTATGTTTTGGTTTTAATTTGCTACTTGATCGAGTGTTTTATGTTTGTGCGACAATAATTTATTTTTACAATACAATAAATTGTAACATACAGCGTATCCCCAGTTGACCTTTCCACAAAATCATTATCTTTAACGTTAAATGTGGCTAATTAAAATACCAGAAAACATTTATTAAATGAAGAAACCTCAAAGTAAAGAGCAGTGTGGGAAAAAAATTGTCATTTAGAAAAGCAACTACTAAATCCATAATCACTTGGTTCTCGTTTCCTTAAACAATTCCAGAGGAAGTCTGTAACTCCAGCAAGAGAACGCACTTTATTATTTGAAATACTGCTCATTGAACCTTTTTATACTAAAACCTAAAGTAAAGTATTTAACTTTAATCCTGATGATTATGGTTTCATCCTTGATGAGTCCCAGGGGCAGTTGCATAATGTTTCAGATTAACGTCTCCCTCATTAACAGGATTTATCAGTCTGAAACCATGTTTACAACACTGTGATCCGCCCACAGAGGTGCAGCACATAAATCAATTAATCTTTCTATTAGAATTAAACTTTGGCCCCTTTTCCTGCTGAGACCCTGAAGGAGTCAGAGACAGACCCCAGTAAACTGCCCCAGATGTGAGAGTTAAAAGTCAAAGTTACAGCAGCTCGTAGGCAACACCCACGTCAACAACAGTGTTCAAACACAAAACACCAACATTAATAACACCACATGTCTTTCATATATTACATTCCGTATTAAAGCTGCTGTTATTAAAGAACCAGTGTGAAATTTTTGTAATATTCTGGCGCCATCTGGTGGTAAAGTTGCAAACCGCAACCAACTGATCGACCGACAGGCGACACTTTATGGTGGCGCATCGCCGATTCCATTTCCGGTTTCCGAAATTCAACGCGAACGTGACGTATTCTAGACCGTTTGTGCAACAACTGTTTTCAACACGACGTAGAAACATGGAGACTCACACTGAGGTCGGGTCCACCTCATGGAACCATATTTAACTCATTCAGAGTTGATTATACATATATGAACACTTAGTTAAGGACAATATACACAACACCAGGGGTACGCGTACTGAAGCTCTGAGGTGAAAAAAGTATTTGTGTGGTACCTCCTGTCACCAGTAGGGGAGCTATTTTACAAAACGTGAAGTTTTTACCACTTGCAACAGAGCTCGTCGTGTGAGTTGGATGACTTGTTGCTCTTTCTGTTTAAAATTCAGTCTGTAGGAACATTTTTCAAATCTGTTTGAACTCAAACTTATTAAAAAACGAGAGCAACTTGAAGATGTAAAAGGTTACGTTTGGCTTTCGGCTCCTTCGTAAATGCACGTTGTGACGGTTTCTGTGGTACGTCAGGTTGCAAATGATGTGGCACTATTATTTCAGCCATGGGAAGTAAAAAAAAACAAAACTGAAATAATAAAACAACAGTAAATGTTTAAAAAGCTTTGATGTTGCTCACACACAGAGTTGAAACAACAGCGTGGCGGATATTACCGACCGCGAGAATGAATCACGTTGACTAACCTATATAATGGGACAGGTAGCTCCTCCCAGAACACATGTAGGCCAGACATACACCTCATTTTCATTCAAAACACATCTGTCCTTTCATCACCAGCCGTGATGTGAGTGAGTGTGTGTGTGTGCCGATACAGTAAAGTGGTCCTGGAGGTGCAGTACAGGTACAGGTGTTCGTGTCCGTGGACAGACTTTATCGCTGCGATAGCGTCGCAGAACTTTGCAGGTGTGTTTCGGAAATCAAAATGTCAGCTGAGATTGGAGATGGATGTGGTCCAAGCAAAGGTGGCGACAGAAGTAGGGGAGAGGCTCCACCTTCCACCCCTGGTCCACGTACATTGGAGGTCTAGGTTGCCTCCTATCCCAGTTTCAGTCATTCCCAGCCGCCCAACTACACATCTAGTGGTTCGGTGTTGTGATTAAGGTGTACTCCTTTTTTTTCCTGTTGTTTTAGCTTGAAATCTTTTTCCACTTTCTTCAGAAGACACACATTTCCCCCCCCTCCTCTTTTACTTTGGCTTCTGGCCAGATAGAGTTTGTTTGCAGTAAAACTGGCGAGTGCTGTGAGACGCAACCATAAAATCTAATATATCACATCAAGCAGGTTGAAAACAGGCAAATGACTGTTTCTTGATTTCATGTTTACACTTGTTGGAAAGGGGGAAAAGACACGAGCAGGCCGCCAGATGCACAGCTGGAGTCAGTTTATCACGATGGAAGTAAGGGGATCAGTTTCTCTGCACTCCAAAAAAAAAAGAATAATGCGCAATATACGCATCACTAGTGAAATACAGAACCAGAACTGGGTCAAAATTGGTTCACATGTGGACGAGATGAAGGTAAATCGGAATCAGTCACATTGGTAAACATTACACACACACACACACATATAAAGATCCAATATTATATACAATAAATGTATTCATGATTTTTCTTCTTCCTGCTCCTTTTGCGTTCATGGAATCTGTATCAGTATAGAGGTACTCTTTGTTTTGTAAAATTGTTTTGGGTTACACTCAAATGAACAAAATAAATTATAATGAAATGATATGCAATGCAAGTAATTAATAATGAAACTTAAATTCCAAGACAATATTACATATGAACTTCATATGCAGCAGAAATTCGTATGAAAACGTAGTAAAAAACAAACTATGTTTACAATAACTAAGGTTCAACACGTTAAATGACAAACAGGTGGAATTTCAATCAATCAATCAATCAACCAACATTTATTTTTTATTACCACCAGGTATCCAAAGTGCTTTACACCAACAAAAAAAAAATAAAAATAGAATAAAACCAACAAAGATGCATATGAAATACAGAAGGAAAATGTCACAGTGCTAATAAATTAAAAGCCATATTCGAAATAAATACATTGGTTGGATTGAAAAAGGGCCAAGTCAGAGCGTAAGAGCGTAAGTCGGGAGGTAATTAGTTCCAGAGCTTTGGAGCAGCAACAGCGAAGACGCGATCACCCCACTTTTTATACAACGACCTCGGGACCTCTGATTAAAACGGGGCCGGACGATTATTGGCTTTAAAAGCAAACATTAAAATCTATTCTGAATCTGAATTTCACATCACATAAAATGTTAAAGAAACCTCCGTCATCCTGCAGAAAGCAGCTCCTTCTGCTCCACTGACCCAATTTCGAGGAAACTTTGTTCAGGGGTGCGGAGCGATCCAAGGAAGAAAATCCATAAAAATTTGGACTGGATCCGGACAAACGGGCGGATCCAGGTTTATTTCCTTTTTTCTTTTTTTTTTTAGAAGGAAAAAAAAGGTATAACAAAGCAGCCGCCAGGACGAGCTCAGCACGACATCTTTTATCTTCCAACTTTATTGAGTTGTCCATCAAGTCTACCAAGTATTGAACACTACGCATCCCAGTGTGTGGAGTATTTGCGGAAGAAAATGTGCACAACTGTATAATGTAATACTCACTGAGAGACATTCCTGCAGAGAAAGGGAAAAGACTACTTTACAACGCTGTCCAATAAATACAGTAACAGTAGGAGACAAATAATCTGGATCATTTTGTCTTTTTATATATATGTTTCTAAAGGTAAGGATAATTTTTTTAAAATTTTTTAACTATACAGCAAACAGGGCATTCATTTATTTTACATCCAAGAATGTCTGGAGCATTATATTCTTAAAAAATGAGGAGCAACAAGCTCTTACTTATTTTCCTGATATAGCTTGTTCCTCCGTTAATTGTATTTTTTTTTACTTTAAATTACTCTATGAATTTCTTTTTTATTATTATTTTTAAAAAAATGAAGAGTCATCGGCAGCGTTTCTGCACCACGACTGCCCTCTACACGTCATTGTGTCTGTGCTTGGTGGAGTTCTCACTTCATTTCCATGTGGTTACACTTTACAGTTGACCAACTAGGCCAAGTTGAGCTTCCACTCGCCAATGTGCTTTTCATTTGCACTCTCATTTTGCCACCAATTGCAGTGTCAGTATTTGGTGGTGATGTGTCAGCTAATAGATCTAACAGAGGGGGAAATTAGAAGCCCCTGTTTAGAAAATTCCTCGTTATTAGGGGCCTAATTATCGCTCGAATGACTCTTGGGAAACGGTTGAAGAGCGGCACTCTTAACTCTGACAATGATGAGCACTCTCAGGAAACTGCCTCAGACTTTCGACGGCAGCAGAGAACCCAGGTTCACAGTGTGGAAAAATTAGGGTTTTTTTGAGGAAAAAAAGAAGTAATTTGTGTCAAAATAGAAAATTGTAATATTTCCGTTGATATAGGACAAATGTGCAAATTAGAATATGATCAGCAAATACCAAAACGTTGTTGTTAATCTCAGCAGTTATTCTACTTTGTTTATTTTGAAAACTGTTACCAAAATGAAACCAGTATATATATATATATATATATATATATATACACACACACACATATATATTAGTGTTTTTTTCCGACTTGTGGGTGTGCGTGCATTTTGAAGTCGGAGTGTGGAAAGAACACGGAGGCCGTAAACAAAATATGTTGTATATGTGCGTTTAGAGAGTTGAACACATATTTGCATTATAACGAAGAGCAAAGAAAAAGTGTAATTTAAAACAATTTATCATAAGGATGTCCGTATTGGTCAAAAGGTACGGTGTTGGGCGCTCGTGCGAGATGAACATGCAGTTTGCAAAGCGTTTCAACCTACAATTGAGCTGATTGTAAAAAATATGTTATATTGGGGTTTTTTAAGTGAGCAATCCGCATTCAGCAATTTCGTGTACCACAATGTTCACCAACTTTGCAAGCATGGTGGTTATCTACCTTCTTCTGTCTCACACGTTTCCGCGCTTCACCCGTGTTTCACGTCACAACGCTATGAACTGTGAAGTTCTTTGGCTGGAGGAAAAAGTCTGCAAAGGGCATGAAGGGATTTAAACTAAAATCCGCCAGCGAGCCCTCGTGAACGTGGCGAAGACCTCGCGGACTTAAAACGGGAAACGCGCCTGAAAGTCTTTGAGTCCCCGAGTGTGGACATTGAGACTGGGCCAAAACGCAGACGTGTTAAATGTGTGGATGACACACGCGGCCTCCAGCTATAGCATCCAGACATCTGTAGATCTATTCTCACTATATTCTGCACACAACGGAGCGATTTGAAGCCTTTGAAGCTGAGAGGGATTACGACACCGACATAGAACGACAAGCTGAGGGACCAAATCCAATATGCTTTAACTCTTCTATGATGTTTAAGTCTGAGTGATTTAAAATGACCAAATCCAACGTTGTTTTAAAAGGCTGTCGTGTGCTCATTTGAAATCGTACGGTTCATTGGTTCCACTTTTCCTCTGTCTCGTTCTTTTCGGTCTGGAGTCGACGCAGTTTCTGCGTCTGCGCTTGAGATCGGGAAGAGATCTCTTCACGTGCGCCGGGAGCAAATGAGCTAATCAAACGATTTGCATTTTGAAAAGCTCAGCGGCAAATGTGTCGTAACTGAGTCGATGTCGCGGCTAAACCTCGTTGACAACGGCCTCCGTTTCGTCGCTGGGGGAAAACTCCCAACGCCAACGCCATCCATGATGCGAGATCGGAAAAAGGTTCGTTGGACACACTCCATCGAGTCACTGCGACTCATTTACATTTCAGACACGCGGAATTTTGTCTGACGTACGAAATCCACTACATTTGGCAGTTGTTGGCAAAGTTGGCAAACGAAGGGAACTTTCAGTCATAAGGCTTTTAAAGGCTTTGTTCTGCTGTAAAACCACCACAGTGATGTTTATGCAGCTACAATGTTTTAACGATCTCCATCCATGTGGTTTTGTACAAAAGGTCACGACTGACGAAGGAAAAACTGCGGTAAAGGACTGTAAAAACGAAACAAACACAAACGGTTGTCAAATTAGAGTTCTGCTGGATATTTGACCACATATTTTCCACATGAATACATATTTCAGCACACTGATGGTTACGCTGTACGCGTGCTGATATGGCTTCAGTCAAAGAGCCGTCTCCGTGAAAGATGCTTTCCAGATACACCGAAAAATGTCAACGTCGCCCACGACCGGCGAAGCGCGACAGCGTTGTTCCTCCGTCGTCTTGCGACTCTTCAAAAATGAAGCCATGAACAGCGATTTAAAACGTCAGCTCGGCTGTAAAGCTCCTGGAAAAGAGCGTTTGGCTGCTTCCTGCTGCGACCCTCGGTGTCTCCGACTCGTTTAAAACAAAAAAAATACATTTGCAGCGGATGAGAAGATGCTGGTTTCATTTCGATGTGCCGGCAAATGAATGCACTGACATCAAGCCAAAGCAGACGCGATGGTCATTAATGTGGGGCTGCGGCTAACGATTATTTTCATAATCGATTAATCTGTCGATCATTTTCTCGATTAATCTGTCGATTATTTTCTCGATTAATCGATCCGTCCATAAAATGTTGGTAAAGTGTGAAAAATGTCGATCGTGTTTCCCAAATCCCAACATGATGTTTTGTTTTGTCCACACACCAAAGATATTCAGTTCACTGTCACAGAGGAGCAAAGAAACCAGAACATATTCACATTTAAGAAGCTGAAAATCATAGAATTTTTACCTTTTTTTCATATAACTACTTAATCGATTACCAAAATAGTTGACGATTACTTTAGCAGTCGATTACTAATCGATTAACTGTTGCAGTTCTACATTAATTAGTAAAATGAAACATTAATCATATTTTCAAAGAAATGGAAATACATTTACAGACCAAGCATCACTCGGTGGACAAGACAGATGTTATCAGGTACCCCATCAAAAAGGATAATTTATATATTAAGAGCTACACAACATGTGTTTTGAGAGTATATGGAGGCCCGTTATTAATTATGTTAAAGATTCAGATTTAGCAGATGATCAGGCAATTGAACAACGCAGATCCAGAACAGGTATAATTTATTTGATTTAGTACTTGTTGTATTTTGCGTCTATTGGAAGCGTTTTACTCCATATTATACACATTAGTACGCATGTGTATATACATATTTTCATGTTCATACGGCTGTTACTGTTTACATGGTGGTGTACAGAATTTTATATGACCAAGAAGCTGTATCTTTTCTTGTGAAAATTGTGGGGGAAAAAAGAAAAGAAAAAAGAAGGAAACATGCTCATGCTTTCTTCTTTTCTTTATTATTTTCTTTATTTATTATTCTGGACAATGTTGTGCGTCTACAAGTGTGACCTTGTAGAAGAAGATCACATGGGATGATGCAAGCAGTTGAAGATGAGCTGCATTAAGCTTGACACACGTTCGGTAATAAAACATTTTTCATCAAAGTTGATCTACATATGCTCTGCTGGGAAAATGGACTCACGCAGAGAAAAGGATTTCAAGCTTTCAAATGTGATCCGATCCAACACTTTCTTCATGTGCTGATTTAAAGCATTTCATAAAAGGCGCTAAATCAGGAAAAAAGGGGGCTCTAATCTCAACAGATGAATAAAATGCAGAATAAAGTCAGATGTTTATGAAGAGCGGACGCTCGCAGAGAGAAAAAAACATATCGTTCAAGAGGTTTCGAAGACTTTACAGTCTCCAGGATTGTAAGGCGACTTAGTTTTATCTACCAAATCATAAGAGAAATATGAAAATAATAATAAGCATTGAGAGTTGTTAAGATCATGATACCAGTATCGTTAAGGCCTCAGATACGGCTGAAAATAACAGAACGGGAATCGGCGAGTACGTAAAATCTATACGGATCCGATTCCACTTCTGCCAAGATGTGTCACCCAGATAAAAATCACCTCTTCTTCTTCTTCTTTGCTCCAAAACAGCAGTTGTGCTGTACTGACGCTGGCATGTTCTGTCTTTAAAGCAGGGAAGAAGAAGTTTAGCGCTATACCAGAGCAGCTGGAAAGTCCCACAAGTGAAATGATGAGAACCGCATTGTTGTTTTATAATGTTACTGTGGCAGAAACAGACTAAAGCTCTTTTATTTTTCTTAGCTGTTGCTGCACGTTGACAGTTTTTAGGATTTGCAGTTATGACACTGTCAATCTAGATAATAAAAGAAGTTCTTCTGTCATTCGTTGTCTGTATGTATCTGTTTGCCAAAGGGTTTAACCTGAGCCAGGTCGAACAACAATGACATGATAGTGACCATCACTTCATACAAGGTTACTAGCAAACTAATAAATTATAGAAGTTGTTATTTTGTCAAATGCAGTGGTATTGGATCGGTACTTGGTATTAGTTGTTACGCAAAGTCCAGGTGTCGGAATCGGTCTTGGGAAAATGGTATAGGAAAACATCTCCGATCAGCAGCGGGTGTTGAGCAGGACCATGTGGGCAGTGGGTGGTTTGCCTTCACAGATCCAGAAACGACGAGGGAAAAAACACAAAAGTATGGGAGATAGAATAAGCCAAGTCAAGTAAGTAGTTGCATTAAAGGGCTGTAGAGTTGGAGAGGAGCCGGGTGCATCATGGAAAGTCCCGGGGGGTGTACAGGCCTATAGCAGGATAACTAAAGGGATTGTTCGAATGCAGGCTCGAGCCAGCCCTGACAATAAAAAGCTCCTCTGAACCAGGGTTTCGGTTACAGCGTTCTCCACAGGGACTCTCCTGCAGCGTTAATCCCTTTCTCCACCATCCATCCCCAGACGCAGAACGTTCCAGACGCCAAGGCGACGTCGTTTATTTTCACTCACGACTGTGACGTGCCAGCAAACCTTGAGAGTCTCTGACTGATGTTTACACGTCAGGTCAGGGGTTTGTTATCTTGTACAGTGTGGTGGAAATCTTGATTTCCTCGAGAAATGAACAAGCCATCATTCAAATATAACAAGTTTGAATACAAGTCATATTTAATTGAATCAAAGTCAAGAGTGACACAGAGTCTGTTCAGCTGGTTCAGAGCTCCTGCACCATTGAATGGTTCAGAGTTCTGACCCAGATCAGTCGGAAAAGACATCCTAAATAGCCAGGCCAAGGCGGCCAGGTCAACAAGAATGTTGGCCTAATCATCTCCCTGAATCCTTCTTCCTGGCAGCTGTTCATTAACCCCCATGAAAACCACACTTCCTTCATGTGCTTTTTTACTCCAGGCTCAGGTAATTATTACCTGTCATAAACAGTCTTTCCCACATACCAGAAACACAATTTAAAAACAGAGTAAATGTTATTACGTGATTATATGAGAAATTTACACCACATACAGAAGTCACATGTTTTGGAGACAGATTGTTTGTTGTAGGTGTTTTTCACCGTTATGGTCGGGGGCCTCGAACCCACGGCCTCGGGGGCTGGGAGACGGGACGCGCTAACCACGGAGCCAAAAAACCCTGAGTCATCCCTCTGTTCCCTCATTTTTATTAAATTTCCCCAGCATCAAAAGTATGATGACCCCAGGCCGTATTGTATGTTTTGGATATGTGACCTTGTATTGATTGGGTTAGGGTTAGGGACATAGGGCCTAGTTTTGATGGGGGGAAATTTCATAGGGCTTAGGGAACACAGTGTTGAGGGAACATAGGGCTGAGGGAACATAAGGTTGAGGGAAACCAGGGTTGAGGGACAGAGGGTTGAGGGAACACAGAGTTGAGGGAACATGTGGTTGAGGGAACATAAGGCTGAGGGAACACAGGGTTGAGGGAACACAGGGTTGAGGGAACATGGGTTGAGGGAACACAGGGTTGAGGGAACATGGGGTTGAGGGAACATAAGGCTGAGGGAACATAGGGTTGAGGGAACACAGGGTTGAGGGAAACCAGGGTTGAGGGAACATAGGGTTGAGGGAACATGGGGTTGAGGGAACATGAGGTTGAGGGAACATGGGGTTGAGGGAACATAGAGCTGAGGGAACACAGGGTTGAGGGAACACAGGGTTGAGGGAACATGGGGTTGAGGGAACATAGGGTTGAGGGAACATGGGGTTGAGGGAACATGGGGTTGAGGGAACACAGGGTTGAGGGAACATGGGGTTGAGGGAACATGGGGTTGAGGGAACACAGGGCTGAGGGAACACAGGGTTGAGGGAACATGGGGTTGAGGGAACATAAGGTTGAGGGAAACCAGGGTTGAGGGACAGAGGGTTGAGGGAACACAGAGTTGAGGGAACATAATGTTGAGGGAACATAGGGTTGAGGGAACATAATGTTGAGGGAACATAGGGTTGAGGGAACATAATGTTGAGGGAACATAATGTTGAGGGAACATAATGTTGAGGGAAACCAGGGTTGAGGGAACATAGACACGCTCCATAAAACTCCTCGTCGTAGCATCTGTTGCTAGCACGTATCTTAACGTGTTGAGGAGTGATGTTAACAAACTGCTCACACGGTGTGGGAAGGTTTTTTTTTGGCAAACACACAGAACTGACAGCCAGCGGACCGCTAGGGAAATATACGTTGAATTAAAAAAAAAAAAAGTTTACGGCCCCTTTAAATTGAACGTCAAAAAAAAAAAAAATAAACGAGATGTGCTGCCGATGAGTGAGTAGTATCCAACATTCCGGCCACCTGGTTTTCCTTTATTAGGTTGGCGGCAGTAATGAGACACAATGTCCCAACGAACACACGACTGCACGCAGCTAAATATGGATCTAATCACTGCAGGATTTGTAATATTCAGGAAAAAATGTTTTTTTTCTCTGCTAGTGTGTTATGAGGAAGGAAATCCTTTCAACACATTGTTAGGCCACACACACACACACACACACACACACACACACACACACTGTATTTTGCCTAGAAACACGACACATAAACATCACTTTGTTTGTTCAGAAGAAAAAGTCCTCGGGGCAGATCGGAGCCCAGATTTTCATCTGTATTCAGTGTTGCACTGACTCCATGTTGGTGTTGATGACAACCAACAGACTGTCAATACAACAGCTGCGTGTACATCTTGTGGGCACATGGCTGCATGTTTTTGTTCGCCTTTCCGTGTCTCATCTCTCTCTCAGGTGAAAGAACAAGGAGAAAGGGAACATTGTGCTTTATTGCCTATTTGCCTCTAAACGAGTAGCTGCTCCGCAGCGCGCGCCACTAATCTTACAACGGGTCCACGAGTGGACATAAATTATTCAGATCAGCAAAGTCTTAAAATAGTAAACCGTTTTGACATTGTTAAATGACAGGTCTGGGATTGTCCAGCGTCCAAACAGAGATTAACAGACCCGGAGAGGCATAAACAAAGTTGATAAAGGACTGAGGAGGATTTTTCCTCCGAACTCTGAGGACATATTTTCAGATGCTGCACTAAAAGTATTCTCGTCATCCCAAGTGAACTCTGGCCGTCATGTTCTGACTCCCTTTAACACGCTCAAGAAGAAAAAAACACATTCACAATACTTTCATCAGCTTGATACTGCACGACACTTTCTCACTTTATGCCAATTGACTCTTGACTCCGATGAAAGGGTTCACGTGCACAGGAACTACGACACATCACTTCCTCCTGAGGTCTCAGACCCCGTCAGAAAAACGCAGTTAAGGACGATGGATTAACCCCCCCCCCCCCCCCCCCCCCCCACAACATGTATGAGTAGGATAGGATTTATGTTACTGGAGTTTTTTAACTGTTTTCTTCTACAGTTCAAACTCTCTCCGGGGGAATCACTGCCCCAGGACGTATGAGACGTCTGTGAGATAAATGGGACAATGAGACTGGAATGGGACAAAAACCGTCTCAGACCAAACTCCGTTCAAAAATCTGCTAAATTAACTCCAAATGCCCATAAGGTTACGTGCTGTGTAACGTGTGACCAGGGTTGTGTCCGATTACTTTGAAATGGAGTCAGTTACTGAACACAAATAACACGTAATCCATTGGGTCACAAAAATAATGTCATCTAATCTGAATACTTTGGGATTACTTCAAAATCAAACATTGAAATATATTGCACCTCATTACAAAAAAATGGACGCAAACAACAAAACAATTTTGAGTTCCACAAATTAATCTTTAAAACTGTTGAAACATCAAAAACATTTTCTAAGCAAATAAAATTCATTCAGCATATTCAGGGTTTATAAGACCAAAAAAAAAGCGTCATTATCTATAAATCATAGAAAATAAAATAAAACATTAACAAAACTGGCAACCTGAGAGTGTTTATTGGTGATTTATGTGATACAGTAATATTAGTTTTCTTCTTTGACAATTGTGGTTCTAAATTTGCCATATTTAAAAAATGTCATTAAATCCTTGGGACCTTGAAAATGTAATCCAGTCTGATTATAGTTATTTATCTTTTGTAATCTGATTACGGCCTATATATGCATTAACAATATATACAGAAACATTAATCTGAAGGTAAATTACATCCGCCAGGGAGTTTGTTTGTTCGTTCGTTTGTTTTACAGCAGGATTGAGCAGAAACTAATTAACGGATTTCCGCCAAACTTGATGGACGGAACGGGACATTGGCTGGATATTGGACCTTTGAGAAAAACAAAAACAAAACCATCCCCTGGTATATTTAGGGGACTGATATCTGTGAGTGTGCTTAATTTGGTGTGGCTCGACCGTTCTGGCTAACAACAAAATAACCATTTCCGAATCACTTAGTCTAAAACTGCAATCAGGAAACGATTGGCCGGTTACACCAACTGCAGGTGTCTGAGGTTCCTCGCCGATCGTGCGTCCACCTGAGGACGGTTGAAAGGCTGACATGGAGATGCGCTTCAGGGAACCCTCCTAAATGTTCCCGTCTGGTAGGTTGCAGCCGGACGTGAGACAGTTTTCCTGAAGAGAATCTGTGTCGGAATCCAGGCTTCACGCAGTATCTGGCCCACTCTGCCAGAGGTGCTGGAGTGGGCCAGATACTGCGTTGCCGAGCGTTACCCGGCCCTCTGGTACAAAAAAACCCAAAACAACCTCTGCTGCTTCTTCTTCTTCTTCTTGCTTTCCCAACAACATAGTTGAGCGAGCACTCCGCCAGCTCCTCCACATGCAGTCGTCGAGCGCTGCGATCGTTTGGACTTTGACGGCCTCAGGTGCAACGCAGCTGAAACTTCTCTGCAACCCGCTGCGCAGAAATTGGCAGAGAAACGACCAAGTGCAGCCGGGCCTCGTACTGTTTCATGCTTCATGCTATTTCGCTTATTTCCTTTTGAAAGTGAAGGTAAATCATTTTGGTTCTTTTCTTAATAATAGCCTCAGGCTTTTAATTTTTTTCTTGGAACGCCTCTCGCTCTTGTCGTCCGTTGGAACAAATAAGGTTTCCTGTTTGGCATTTCAAAAGGCCTCATTAAATATCAATCCATCCGTCCATATCTGCAGGGGAGCTGGAGCCAATCATCAATTATGACTACTTCAAGTTCTTATGTCATATTTCTAATAGTTGAATGTTGATTAACACTTAAAGATACAAATTTTAATCGTATGACTCTTTTGCTTCCTGGGAAACAAAAGGTAATAATATGAACTCACCAGTTAAATCAAAAAACATTACAATAAACTTTTATTCTATCATTTTCCTTTTTCATAATGTCACAGCAATAATCACACTATTGATAGGAATGTCAATAAATAATAGTACAATTATTATTATGTATTACTAACTAACTGTTATTATTAATATTCAGGGAGGAGAATTATTCTTTGCGTTACAGTAATGGACCTGATAACTGTTCCCACTGTTCTACATCAAAGAGGAAAATAAACATTATAATTAAAAGGTAAAGACAAAACGTGTTAAACTAAGGGCGGAGGCGCGTCTTGAGAAGTGACGACACATTGTCAAAAGAAAACACCCTCTGTCATCTTACCTGCCAGACACTTCTGGGAAACGGTAAATTACTTTGTCATTAGGAAATCCTTTGGGGGACTTATGACCTTCAAACCCATTATTTGAGATGTTTGGACAGAACCATGTGTATTTGTGTGTGTTAACTGCATGCGACTCGCCTCCCGTTGCTCAGAGGCCGTCCGCCCTCGGCAGGAGACCGTCTGACAACTGCCGATGCCGTTCACCTTGACCTTCCCGACTACAAAAAGCTGCTCTCCGTGCACTCACGAGGTCCAACTGCTGACATCAACCTCACACCGTCATAGTTTTGCTTCTGCACAAACAAGGCACCCATGGATATAGGGCTGCAACTAAGGATTATTTTCATTATCGGTTAATCTGCCGATAATTTTCTCGATTAAACGATTAGTTGTTGTGGTTCATAATATGGGGAAAAATGTTGATCATGTTTCTCCATCTTTACGTTTACTGCACAACAGAAGGATAGGTAAGATTCCGTAGTCGACCTGCGGCCTGGCGCGCCTTGTGTTTTGGCAGGTAGTCTGATCGGGCGACTTCCTGCTCCAAGGGAAGAGCGCAGCTGTTCCTGGGGATCCTTAATTTGTGTTAAATGTGCGAGGTGAAATGCTGTGAAGTGGAGACAGAACAGGCAGGAAAGAGAGACTTGTTAGTGAGTGTAAAGGCCGTGTAAAAGTAAAACTGGCACTTTTAAAGCAATGACGTCTGAACAAGAAAAAACAATTACACAATTCGTACCCGATTGAATTGAATCATGTTGTTTTACAGAGCATCGCGTTGAATCATGATCCTTTTCGTGGCACATTAGCAGCTGCTACGTGTCTTTTGACGTGTCTGACTATTGGCAGTGCGTCGGGATGTGCATCACATCCGCCTCAGCGAGATGCAGATCGCTACCGTGAACTTCCAGCAGCTGGTAAAAACCTTAGGATGAATTGTAAAAAGTTGACTTGACCACCAGGTCAAACTTTACGTTTTATCCAGTAAAAACAAATTACCCGATCTAATTAGCTAAGGCTAGCATGTAGCGCGTGCTCACACACACAGTTAGCGCACCTGAATGAGATGGTACATAGAAGACACCACACTTGCCAAACAGTCGCACGTTAGCATTTCGATTGCAAGATTGTTTATTCAACCTTACGAACATTACAAATATTCAGGATATAAGAAACGTTCATCCACAAATGTGTTGCCGTGCTAGTGTTAGCATTTAGCGCAAATCTCCCTTTAGTTACGGCTTTACAAAGCTGCTAGCATAATAATAATAATGCGATAATAACAAAAATAATAATAATTTGGAGGTGAATTTCGACGCACCTTACTGTTCACATGAAGTGCAAAGGAAGTTAGCGAATGAATCATATGGATTCAAAATAAAATAAAAAATCACTCCTCGGGGGAAAGAAAGATGGAATCAACACCAAGTGATGGACACACCCGTTACTGTTCTAGAGAGGAGAACTTAATCATCAATGAAGAAAAGACGTCTGGTGTGCACCGGCCTTTTAAAGAGACCGGTTATGTTTCACACGGCGTTCTTGGAAACCTACCAAATCAAAAACGGAACTTTCAAGTACACAAGGTGAGTTTGGGAAAAGGCGAGAGATAAATGAGGGGAGGAGTTTTTCCTAAACGGCCGATACGGGCGTTAACACCTTCCAGAAACAACAGGGGGCCTGCTTCACATTGGTCCGTCCACCTTCGGCACAATTTGACCTTTCCCATCCCCCCCAAATCCGGCTGCGGCGCTGGTCCCGCCTCCGACGCGGACCTCGCAGTATGTCTTCATTATCAGCAGCAGTGCCAGGTACTTGTACTTAAGCAGAGATAAAAGAGGGAAACGAAGGAGGAGGGGGGTAAAAGGAGGAGGTTTGGGAGAAACAAAACAGAGGCAGAGGGAACTGAGACAGTGAGAGAGGGAAGAAGGGAAGCGAGGCAGCAAAAAACAAAAAGACAAGATCAGAGGTAAAGTGTGGGAAAAGGGAGGAGAGGAGAGCAAAGGAGAGTGGAGACTCGTGGACCAGAGAGGCAGAGAAATAAAGACGTGCAGCAGGAGAAGAAAGAGAAAAGGGGGGAAAAGGAGAGCGGCGAAGAAACAAGAGACAGCTGAGACACTGAGACGGACGGACCGACCCGGCAACCACAGGTACGGCAGACGCACATTTGGATATTGACTTGTTCAAACCATTCCAGGGACTCGTGACGCGCAGGCGTCAGCGGCTCAAGCACTTGGCAGCACGCGTCAGGAAAACTTTGGAAACCAACTGCTGAGAACTAACAGTCCTCACGCGTTGAGATCGGACGCGGCAGACGGGGAGAGAGAATTTGGCGAAAGTCGTTCTCTGTGAGCTCATTAGAAATTCCTCAACGTTATTATTATTATTTTTTTTCTCCCTGAATGCCAGCTGCTTTGAAAAAGAATCCCCCCCCAACTGTGGCCTTGAAAGTGCACATAAATGGTTGAAATGAAAAAAATTGGGCCCCCGACGATAAAAAAAGACAACAACAAAAAGAACCTGAATAATTGATCGCGGTCGATCGGATCTGCACAGTGTTTTGGATCCGGTCCCGCGACGTGACCTCAGTTTGGTTTTTTTGACACGCTTCGCGTTCAGCCCTCGGAGAAGAAGCCAGAACGACCGTGACGGTTTATACGACCCGCGGCTGTAAATGCCAGGCGCGGAGTAAATACTTCTCAGAGGTTCAAGGCAACGCCGGCTGTAACAATGTCGGAAAACAGCATCAGTTTTCATACCTCCCGGGGCTCCGTCTGTCAACTGCACGACAAGACGAGTGCACGATTTTATGCTCTGACAGCAGGTCGGTCCTCTGCATTTCTTTATTTAAAGAAAGCAACCCACGAGGCTGCAAAACAGCAAAGCAAGTTTGTGGAACCTGTGCAACAATCAATTAAAACATCATAGATCCAATTTAAGATTTAACAATCCATTATTATTTTCTTTTACTTTATATATTTTTTAAATTTCACACTGAGACATAATGTATGCTATGTCAGTTTTGTACAGACTGTTTATTAAACACAATGGGTCTTTAAACAATTATCAAAATGAGGAGTTATTTCATGACTACTTCATAACTATAAAACTTTTAACAGAAGGTCAGTATTAGAGTCAATAAAACATAATGTGCCACGTATCTAATAAAAGTTTTATTGATTCATCATGAGTGTTAAAAAAGAAAAGTGTTTGCAAAAGTGTCTTTTTAAGCTGCTCTTGATTATCCAAGTATTATAGGTGTTAATGAGAACGCCGCACACGCGGAGGCATAATGACATAAAATAGCGAATAAAAGTAAATGATCATGATTAACGTAAACACATGAGCTGGCTGCGATTTTTATAGAGCGCGTCTCCCAGTCTCTGCATGCTGGCTCGGCTCCAAAATGAAAGGAGGCAAAAACTTTACAATTTTAAATTAAGTGTAAATTACTTAATTATACACTTATACTAAAAATTGTAATACATGATAGTGAACAATGAATGTGATATGTTGTCGATATGGTTTGATATTTAACATTAACGAGTACAATGTCTTAAACACTGAGTGTAGTTTTCGGTGTCTGTTTTGTGTAATGTGTTACATGAGGAATTCTGGGTAAACGGTGTGAGTTCGAGTCAGCACTGGATGGTTGATTCAAGTTGAAAGTCATTGCTTTTCCACGCAGCATCGCCCAGGTGCCCGTTGTGATACAAACTGGATCTGATTCTGGAATAACGTGCAGCCGAGGCTCCGGTTTCCAACCGGCATCTTAATGTGGAACTCCAGAGGATGAGAATAATTAAGATCCATCTCTGAACCGTTCACCAAGTATATCCAGATGTGCAACGTCAACTCGCCCTGCCGCAAAGAACAGATAAGATAAAGAGTCAAGTCTTTCATGTGCGGACACGTTGCGTCCTTCGGCCGAGATAATGAGTTTTTCCAATTTTGTGTCGCTGACGTTACGCAACCGTAACTCTTGGTGGTTTTTGTGGAGAGCGAAACCTGATCTCACATTTCTGACACTGGAACAGATTTTCTGTCTGGGCGGCCATTGTGATTGGTAGAAGACATGCTTGAATATAATTTCTTATAATGGTAAGACACTAAAACATTAAAGGACCCCAAAACCAACCATTAAGTGATCTGACTAAGAAGGGCTCAACCTGATATATGTGCTGCTGGAAAAACTCACCAGAGATTGAAATGTGGATTAATCTGCCAGTGAAAACAGTCCCTCAGCAAATGGACTAGTTCCTCCTGTCTGAATGACGTTTTTGTGAAAAATGGAAGTGGCCACATGTTTTTGGGAAGTTCCTTAAAAAAAAAAAAAATGACATCAGAAATTAATAAGCCACTTTCAGAGTCATGTCCTCAGTAGGAACCAATGATACCACTGACTGAGCAGGCGTTTAATAAAGCATCAAATAAGTGACACATCAGTGATCCAGCGGCTTCCAAGCCTCTGCTAGTGTATTTGTTGTGCGGCGTCGCTCGCTGCCAAGAATCACGAGCCAAACCCAAACATGGTGGATTGGCTGAAATGCGCCAGACATTTTTTATGAGTGAATTTATACTGTCCGACCTCGGGGAACAATGGTAACACGGGCCTGGCCGTGTCCATCAAGCAGATGGCTGATGGGTAATAGGTGTGACATCCTATTGACTCGCCGGCCAAAAAAGGGTTGACGCCGAGTTTGACGTAGGATTGTAAATGCCCGTGAAATCGAACGTTACATCTCAAGAAAAACAAGACATGGTGCATCTCCAGGAATCTCCCCCGCGGTTTGCTGTTGGCACCGACGGGCCTGAGTGGTGATACGTCGCGGTATGAGAGGAACGGGAAATATTCTGTATCACATTACTTTGTGAGGTAAAAAAATCTCTTTATATATAAAACATTTTTATATTTATAAAACACCATCAGACGCTCTGCGGCGTGAGTTTGAAATCCTGACGTGTGAAATGCAGAGTGGGATATTTGATGGATGACAGGAAACAAAAAGTCGCAGTGGCGATCTGAAAATCCTCAAAGTCACAGATATTAAACTTGAGTTCTTGCAGGTTTACTTAAAGGAACCCAGCATCAAGTATTTAAATTGCAAGGAAAGACATCCTCAAAAGAAGCACTATAGGGCTGACTATCTTCCAGTCGCCGCCCCAATAACCAGCGGAAGTCTTTCATCTTCCCTGTGAAGCTGCTTCATGAAGATAAACTTGAGGTCAGAAGAAAAACAAAAGTTCGAGCCAGACAGAAGTATTATCCAGGCCTTTAACCTTTGCCCCCTTTTTTGGGGATTGTAACTCCGGAGCTTTGTTCTGTGATCTGTGAGGGATTATTACTTAGTTTTTTGTTCATTTTAATATTTAAAGGGAGTGAAATAAAACAAAACTAATTTCTCTGACTAGCCCCAAAAAAGCAGAATGTAGCATTTACGTTAGTGCCTAGGGTTGTTGTATTTTCCAAAGAAATATAAATATCCATATTGCAACAATGCCCATGAAAATTGCACAATACTAGGAAAACAGGAAAAGTTTGTCATTTGTTTAACAATTGTTAATGTTAGATCCCAGAATTTTACTTAAATAAATATATGTTGCAAGTAGAGTGGCACTCAGTAGAGCGCATACTGTACCTCCGCCGAGGCCAAGCAATCTGACACTTGATTGTTTATTTCTTAAAGCAGAAATGAAAAGATGAATGGGTATGATAACCTGAATGATTTATTTGTCCTTAACAGTGGACATTAAACCAATGTAACATATGTTTAACTCTTAAACATGTACATACGTGCTCAAGAGAAATAAACACACACACATATACAGTATTATATGGCTGAAAAAAGACCCCCTCGCCCTAAAAATACAAAAATCTGCTAGATTCACATTTATGTACCTAATTGTTTAAACTAAATATGAGCCCACTAAATCTGCCTCATTATGTTGTTTTAAAAAACAAGAACCGTGAATTATTCCCTGAATAAGATATAGATCATGTCCTCAAAGCGGAGAGAATGTACAGTGAGCATCATCATCAGACCCTTTTCATCAAAGTTGAATTTTTCTCATTTGAGAAAAATGAGGAACAGGGGAGGTTCCGTGATTTGCAGACACGTTCGTTTCAACAGTAGTCAGGATATCAAGCCAAACTGTGACAGGATATGTTCACACACATTCCACAACTCACGTAAAACTGGACCACAGTCTCCCTTGAAAATCCAAATAGCTTGAACTTTTAACAAATAAAAAATACAGTATGCCGCGAGCCAACTTTAAGATTTCATGAACTCCGATTCCACGTTTAAAGGTTAGCTTGGGCTTTTGTGCCAAGAAATCTGGGGTTTGAAGCCAAAAAAACTCCTGAAAATGTGAATGAGATTAAATCTCTGAAAATCGCTTTTTACTGTTCCCAAGTGATGTGCCCTGAATAACTGAAGCAGAAACTTAGTGAGCGTTCACAGTGACTTTGTTTCATATGGATTCACAATGTCCCGTATTATTTAATACATTTTATTTTTAGCAATAATATTTTATGTAAACTTTTATTTCACTCAATGCTCCATATCCAATAAATTTTTTAAAAGTCTAAATCAGTTGACTCTGTGTTAAACAGAAACACAGATGATTACAGCCAACTACTCTTAACCACCTTTTTGCTCATTGCATTGGTTTATGACACATTTATTGTGCAGTTCAGTCTCAGTAGAATTCACAACGAATATATATATATATATATATATATATATATATATATATATATATATTTGCAGCAGCTGTTTTCACCAAACGCTCTCTGATAAATCCCCCCGTTCTGTTGAGAAAGGGAACATCCATACTGGGCCATATTCCGCTGAACGTGTTTTGGAACATGCTGAAAATGAGGAAAGTCACTGGAAAATTAATGCTCCAGGAGTAATTTCTTAAGTACCTCTTATTGTATTTAACACCGTCGACCTAATGATCCATAGTTACCACTTTTTCTCCCCTGTGTGACCATTAACTTTAACCAAATAATGAAAACATAAATTTTATGTTGTTTATAGTTGCATATCTTCATATGCAACTGTCACATTTCCTTACATGAACATAGCAAATAACGAGTTAATAACATGCAATTAACTGTAAAATACCAATGTTATACTTAAACTGCACTTAAAATTGCAATATCCATTTCACTGTGCAATACTTACTCTCCATCTGCAAAAATTATTACTGCTCTGTATATAGTATTTATATTTTATATTTGTACTAATCTTATTGCTATATTCTGCTATCTGCTGCTGTAACACCCAAATATCTCATCTTATCTTACTATGACACCACAGAATAGATCATTTGCATCTTTTCTTCATAGTTTTTTGATGTAAAAATCTAAATTGTAATTTTAGGAAGGCGTTAACTAAAAATGCATTCAAGAAATTATTATAATAGGAATATGCAGAGGAGTTAGAATGATTGCACCATGTGTACCATGTTTATTTATACACATGGCACACATGGTATAAATATTTTACTAATTAATAATCCATTAATATTCAAAAATTAAAAATATAACAATAATTGATCAACATTCCCATCGAGTCAAATCTAATCTCTGGATTTCGTTTGCCAGCCGGACAGTGAATATCTCGCTTGAGTTCATATATTACAATTCGAGTGAGTGAAGCGAGTTTCGCGTTGCGCCATTTGTGTCGAGACACGGAAAAAATTGCGTCTTTTTTATTGACTTTGTATAGTCCTCTACGAATATTTACGCTGCGTTCGGTGTGAACACACCATTGAGGGTTCCGCCACGAAGTGAGGACCGACCGAAATGTCCTCGCTTTCCCAAGAAACGGGTCCTCAAGGGTCCTCACACAGATAGAAGTACAAGTACGCAGATACGCTGTCATGGCTGGTGATAAGGCAGACCTGTTTGTGGATGTGCAGCCAGCTGCCGCTGCAACAGAGCAGATCCATTTAAAAACAAAACCTCCTGCATTTGTCTCTCGACGTCGGTGGTGATGGGAATTACGGAAAAACTGTTTCAAAATGAGAGCCGGGCCACTGGGGTTCCTCCTCCCTCTGTGTGTGTGTGTGTGTTTTCATTTATGAACAGACAAAGCACAGGCGCTGTATGTTATCTTGTTTTTATGTATCATACCTAGCACGAAGGGCCGCTTAAATGCCTTTTAATGAATTTCCTTTTAAGAGAATTGACGTTGGGGTGCGGTCAGAGGGCTCGTCAGCAGAGGAATTACGACGTGTGAAATGGACAATGATGAGATGCAAAATGGCTCGAGGGAATTGGCATGTTGCTCATACGCCATCTGGTGAGATCGGGCCAACAGAGGATTCATTTCTACCTTGAGCAGATGTTGAGCCTTGATGTGTATCAACCCCCTGGTAGTCTGCCGCGATCATACATGGATTTCATATTACTAATGACTATATCATATTCACTCGTTGCATTTAGTCATGTCGTAATTGAGGTTTAGCGATTTCTGAATATCTAAGCATGATAACTGCTGTTTGATAGCAAGAGCCACTTGCTCAGATCAAAGCGGCACCGTCTGTTCAGGATGTTCTGCTGCCAGGATCTGTGTTCACCTACTCTATTTGCTCTAATCAAATAAAAAGTGCACCTAATCCAATAAACGTATGCACCGCTGAAGTGCATCTGCAATCCCTTTCTCCCCCTTTTCAATTTGCATCACATAATTGGGGCTAATGAGCGGCAATTTTCAAATAACCAGACGATTTTATTAGTGGAAACATTGACTCTGTGATTTCACCATTTCTAAAGTCACCAACAAAGAATGTTGATCAGACTCTCTAATGCTCTTAATTCCTGTACTGTGAAGCTGTTGAATCTGATATACATAACCATCCATTCATCAAAACATTACAAAAGTTGTAAAGTAAGGAGGTTGTTAACGATGTACACTGAATGAACATTCCCCATTTTTGCTCCGCACCTTTGCAAATGTTATAAAAGTAATTTATCGTCAGGAGGCTTTTTGTCAAGTGTTCTTGTAGTCAGCTGGATTGATCATGCATTCAATGCATCATGACCGAATCATATCCCTGTATTACATCTTGACTTCAAGTTTGGCAATGCACTAACATATTTAGAGATCTAATTTTCAGAAGTCTTGGAGGACTGTTGATGAACTGAACTATTAAACCTTTCAGCATTTTTGGATGATGTTGGACTAATGCTGAGGAAAAATATCAGAGTAGCGCATACCCAACATTATGTCATATTAAAAACATTTATTAAGTTGAATTAGTTGACTTTGTTATATATTAGTATTTTTTGCATGCTTAAATATGTTAGTTATCTACTCCTATTATCTATGATATTGTATCTGTGGTCAGTTAGTTATAAATTGTGGACTGTGGAGTTTGTGTTTGGTATGAGTCATGATTCTCAACACAATATCATGACTCATACTTGACTCTTACTTGAGAAATTAAATACTCATACTTGACTCATACTTGAGAAATTAAATTATTACTCAGCTGCAGTTTGGGCAGTGAGTCTGACTTGTTATTATGTCAATGTAGAAGTTTAAAGGTGTGAGGAATGACATGAAACGTAAAAAGATGAAACTGTAATCGTCCTTTTTACAATAACCAATCAGACACAACCTTAAAATCACAGAGATGCGAAGTGAATATCATTGATTATCTCGTCAGAATGGCACCTCTGAGAAGGTGAGATATACTATGCAGCAAGTGAAGATCTTGAAGTGTTGGAAGCAGGAAAAAAAAGACCTTCCAACTTGGTCCAAAATGGCAGGTGATTGCAAAGTGTCGTGATCTCGGGATGCAGTGGTCGATACCTATCAAACGTGGAAGGAGAACCGATGGACCGGCTCGAGGCTCAGAGGTGTGCGTCGGGGAGTGAAGGCTCGTCTGTGTGGTTCAATCCCCACAGAAGAGCTACTGTCAAACTTCTGAAAACGCTGATGCTGGCTGTGATAGAAAGCTGTCAGAACGCGGTGCATCACAACTCGCCGCACGTTGGCGAGTGTCAGAAGTAGATGGCGAAGCAGCAGAGGAGAAGATGAAGAAGGAGGAGGAGGAGGTGGAGATGGTCTGGTCTTTTGGATTCCTGTTTTCTTTCACATCATGTGGACATTTGCATCACTCACTTGGGAAAAGAGATGGCAGCCGAACGCGCCATGGGAGCCAAGGCCAGCTGGCGTCTGTGGCGTGTGATGCTCTGGGCAATGTTCTGCCGGAAAAACTTTGGGTCCTGGCATCCATTTGGGGCGTTACTGTACTTTGACACGTACCGCCGACCCCAAAGAGTGCACCTCTTCACGGCAAACAACATTCCCTGATGGCTGTGGCCTCGCTCAGCGGGATAATGCGTTCGACCACACTGCAAACATTATTCAGGAATGGGTTGAGCAGCACGACAAAGAGTTCAAGCTGTTGACTTGGCCGCCAAAATTTCTCCGATCTCAATTTGACCTTGGGCTCTCGGGGGATTTCTTTTTTCTCCCTTTGCTGTGGAAAAAGAATATGTAGCCGTAGCCACGAGCTACATCACAGGTTTCTAACCTGTCTGATGAAGAAAAACAACCTCTACTAAATCATAAACGAGCGGTTTCAAATGCCTTTAGACGCGGCACTGACGACGAGTCGCCGTTTTTAGAGACGTTAAATCCGACTCGGTGGCTTGTTCAGAAGGTCTCGGCGACGGGAAGAAGGATCCTTCATCGTCAAAGCACGTTAACACACATAGGAGATTTGACCTCTGCCTTTAACCCATCTGCGAGTGGGACGTGGGACGAGCTGGTTCCCTCCACTCCTCGGCTCGCACACATGGCTCCACTCACACTCGCCGGCGCACACGGACTTCTTATTTGCACAGACAATTCTGATCTCTGCAGGGAATGTTCCTCCTATTCTTGAAGAGATGGACTACAACCGAGCCGCCTGCGCTCACCGATGGTGAATTCTCCACAGTGTCTCATTTTCTCCGCACGATATGAGTGATCACTTATGAGAAAAACACCTGTGTCACTTTGGACACAGACATGGTTCATTTTCGCTCCGTCTGACAAACGGCTTCTTCAAGCCACGGCGCCCCCTACAGCACTGACGCCGCAGTTAGATTTGAGTTGTATTTATATTTTATTTTAAATGATTTTTGATGCACACAGCGGACCAAATGTCTTCTCCTGTCCCCGTGGAGAAAGTGTAGGACAGGTGTGGGGAACAGCTGCAACGCTCCCTGAAACTTTCATAGCGGCGGAGACGACGACCTTGGGGCATTTTTTCTTCTTTTCAGTCCACTATGCCAACGCAGTTAACCAAACAAACAGCCCGAAGACCGAAGCCCCTAACAGGGAAGTGGTAAAAGCACTGAACGCATCCACATGCAGCCTTGACCCAATCACTAGCTCCTTGACAAGAAAAGTATTATTGAGTGTCTTTATTTCGATAGAGATAGTGGAGAGAGAGAGGGAGAAGAAGAAGTGGGGAGGAAAGCCGGAGAATGATGTGCAGTAAACGTTCTGGCTGGCTGGGAGATGGGGAGTAGATCATTTCGAACGCAGCGAGGAATATTCCCCGCAGCATTTAAGACTTCACTTGCGCAGCCACAACTCAAACAAGTGTTACAGTCTGGATTCTGAGGAGCGCGAGTGAAAAGCACCAACCAATAAACCTCCCGGTGTTATTACAACCCCATCGGAGTGCTGCTCGCGAGACACTTCATCAAATTCAAATTATTAAAGAACAAAAAAAAACACGTCGCGGCTCCAGCTGTTCCCAACTCTTCTCCTCCTTTTCACTCTGGCACAGAGTTCTTGGTTTAAATCAATAGTAGCAGCTCCAAAAATAACAAGTGGGTTTTAAAATGTATTTTGCATATTCATGCGTGGATATCTCAAAACCTTTGTACAGCTCAAACAGGACCAAACTGGATTTCTTCTTTTTTGAAGCTCAGAGAGAAAAACGGGTCGCAACCTAAAATTCCGCCCCAATATAACGAGCAAGAAACCTTGGTGAGGTCCTTGACTCGGATCGAACTTTTAAAACTTCAGTGTGTAATATTTAGGGGAACTTATTCACAGAAATTAAATATATTGTCGATAGCTATGTGTTCATATATGAGTTAAATATAGTTCCATGAGGTGGACCGACCTCCGTGTGAGTCTCCATGTTTCTACGTCGTGTTGAATACGGTTGTTGAACTAAACGGTTCCAGAATACGTCACGTTCGCGTTGAATATTCAGACGCTGCCGGAAATGGAATCAGCAGTGTGCCGCCATAAAGTGTCCCCTGTCGGCCGCTCAGTTGGTTACGGTTTGCAACTTTACCACCAGATGGCGCCAGACAACTGGTGGTAAAGTTGTCTGGTACTGGGGCTTTAAGGCAAATGTACGGAAGTGTATTAGGGCGAGTCATAAGAAGAAAAAAATGAGGTGGAAGATTTTTTTTGATTTTTTTTACATTTTGAGAATGAAGTCGAAATGTCGAGATAAGTTGAAATACTTCTTGAAGAATAATGTCGAAAATTTGTGATCCGGAAGCACTTTCCAGCAGCACCAAACAACCGGATGTTGATGGTTTTTTTTAGCCAGTTTGCTAAGCTAAAGCTAGCTGCTAACCAAGTTGTACAGTTGCGATATTATTATTGACAGGCTGAATCTGGAAGAAACGATGTGGTGACAATGGGTGTTTGAACATGAACGTCGACGTGTGTCCTGACACGATAACGTTCAACTGCAAACAACCGTTAATTCATTTTGAGAGGCGCGCAGTTAGCGGAGCTTTGCTAACGTCAGTTAACGTGGATGTTTGACAGATGAACTGGACAACAACACGGACATTTAAGGCGATTTCGACTTTAATCTCCACAAAATTAATTTTAAAAATCTTCCCTCTCATTTGTTTCTTCTTATGCCTGGCCCTAATACTCTTCTGTAGAAATGTAAAGTTTGGTTCTAAATCTGCCTTTTATCAGTGCAACCTCTTTTTTATTTCTGGGAGACAGAAAAAAACTGCTGCATGCGTTTGTACAGACGCAATTCAACGTTATCTTCTTGCTCTCGGCCCGAGCGCTGACCAGGTCCAGAGGAAAAGAAGAAAACACTGTTTTAAAAGTCCTCACAATTGTCAGTTTCCCCAAAATTTCCTTTAAACTTGTTTTTAAAGCACCACAACGATGTCATTCTTAGTGTCCGAACCGGGAGGACGCCTCTCGGGCATCAGTGTGTCCGTTGTGCAGGACTGATGGCGAGTCGTCGGCGGAGAATCCCCCGCGGACCGGGGAGCAGCTGGAAGGGTTGAAATCTATTGTTCTAGTTATCTAGCATTGATGGAAAGTTGGGGAGCTAGGTGCCTTGTTCAAGGCCACTTCAGCTGTGGATGCTGAGGAAAATTTGCTTCATTCACATTCACAAATCTCCGCAGAGGAGAGTCTGTGTTTCAGAAGACCGGACATTTTCAGCAGCTGCTCGAGTTTGATTGACATGCGAATCCCCGCTCGATGGATCGGGATCATGTTGCAGTGCGCTCAGATATTACCTAAGGATGAATACAGCTCGGCGCATACTTCATACGTGAGGTCAGTCTTCACTTTGGTTGGCTGAAGTTCTGCGTCAGACTCGCAAACAAGAAACCCTCAGAGACCGCTTATTTATTTATTTCTTTCAACAAAACCCCGCCTGGCATTTATTAAGTTGGATCTCGCGGCTGGCAACACACATGGGAACGATTCAAACGGCAACAGAAGTCTGTTAGTGTAAAACTGTCACTGTGAACCGGCTTCCCAAAAATTCCACGCAAACAAACAGTTGGTGTAACGCTGAGGGCGAGCGGGCCAGAGACACACGTGTAGGTGACTCTCACACGGTCCTGAACAGGACATCCACGTGTCTGGTCTGTTTTCATCCCATTCGGGGACACAAATATGAGATATTAAATAAACAGATTCAAACGACAAGACAAGAAAAGACGGAATCATTTTTATTGTTTATTTGAAGTTATATCGTGCTTTGTTTGTGTACTGTCTGCTGGAATGTGAATTTGTAATTGATGTGTAATATAAATATTTATTACTTGTACAGATTTTTTCCTTGAAAATCAAGAGAAAAAAGTAAAAAAGCACATTAAGGCTACTTAATTCATGCAATGGTGAAAAAAATTGACTAAATTTATGAAAATCGAAAAAAATACGTGTTCCGTATTATTCGACCAAGCGTTTGGTTATTTTGGTTTCGGCAGACAATTTTTCATTTCGGTGCATCGTCAATATATCAAGACCTTGGTGATCCACTGACTGATCATCAGTCACCACCAGGAGGTGCCACAAGACGCATATTACCCACAGGAATGCAGAATAACTCGCAGAAAAATCTCATGCCGTAACTATGCCAAAGCTTTCTTTCCTGTGGGTAGAGCATGTATGTCTCTGAAATCCTGCTTGGAAAATGTAGCTTCTCGCGCAGCAAAACATAAACGTATCGTCGTTCCCTTTTGTTTCAGAGAAAGATGCACGCCTTCCTGCTGCTCGGCTGCTTCGTCCTCGCCACGACCGAGCTCGTCCGCGGCTCGGCCCACATGATCCCCGACGAGAGACTCTCCACCAACAAGGTGGTCGTGTCAAACGCTCTGTCGCAAAGCCTGGACGTAGGCTCGCCCCCCGTCCTCATCGTTGGTGAGTTGCTTTTGGCGGTTTTACTTTGTTTTGTAAAGACGTGTTATTATAGTGCTGTGTATCATTATCCGCAGAGGAATCTTTATTGTTCTAATGTTGTCTTTCAGAGTTACCCAAATCAGCGAAGAGCAAGAGAAAGAAACAAAAAAAGGTCAGCACACAAACTCTGCAAGCAATATTTTATCGTTTCGCAAAAATATTAGGCAATACACAATGCGAGTAAATCGACATGTTCTTTTGTGACAAAATAATCTTAACTCGAAGTGTCCGCTCGTCAGCTTTTTCCAAAAATGTTAACAGGTAAAATGTTCTGCCAGGTGAGAGGAGATTATTGTTTTTCTAATGGTGGAAGCCAGGAACACAGGGAGAAGGAAATAAAAGCAGAAACAGAGAGACAGGCAGATGTAGTGACGTTACTTTAATCAAAGTTTAATCTCTGTTACACGCGGGTGGGTGGAAAAAACAACTGCAAAAAACTCAGGAAATCCAAACTCAGGCAGCGGAAAATGCATGGAAGAACTTAGGAACAAGCTGAGGAAACAAAACGCAAACTGCATTGAACTAGAATAAAGTCCACATTTATAAATGAGGTGCAGGCGTAGGGAGACCCGGTTACTGCAGGATGATCACAAGTGGGAACAGGTGTACGAGTGGTCGGGGCAGACGGCAGACGGGAGAGGAAGGTCTGTCTGGGGAAGAAAGAGAAGAAAAAGATGGGGGGGGGGGAAAGTCTGTTCCTAACCAGTCTTCCTTGACCTTGATGGAAAACATCATGAGGTCAAGGAAAGACTGCCCCAACTTTATTCAATCCATAACACATGGATGATAAGTACAGCGACAAATTCCAACACCAACTCACGTATGGTTTCCTGTCCGGAGAACAGAATCAAAGCCCCCGAGGGAGGAGGAAGGTTTTCAATTCATACATATCATTCATTCATTCATTCATCGTCTACCGCTTTATCCATTTAAGGGTCGCGGGGGGTCGCTGGAGCCAATCCCAGCTAACATTGGGCGAGAGGCGGGGTTCACCCCGGACAGGTCGCCAGCCTATCGCAGGGCCACATACAGATACAGACAATCATTCACTCTCACATTCACACCTAAGGTCAATTTAGAGTCTCCAATGAACCTAACCCCATTCTGCATGTCTTTGGAGTGTGGGAGGAAGCCGGAGAACCCGGAGAGAACCCACGCATACACGGGGAGAACATGCAAACTCCACACAGAAAGGCCCTGGTTGAACCGGGATTCGAACCCAGAACCTTCTTGCTGTGAGGCGAAAGTGCTAACCACTACACCACCGTGCAGCTAATTCATACATATGATCAATTTAATCTTCAAACACTCACACAAAAAAAATTAGAATGTTGAAATAATAACATTGGATAAATACACATATTGAGAAAGTTGAACGACAATAAGGAATTGAGCAATGGGCCAGAGTGCGTTATGTTTAAGTTAGGGACACGACGCCAAAGACTGAAACCAGCGCCTGCGTGAGAGGAAATAAGTCTCCATAACAGCAGGGGGCACTAGTTTGTATACATCATTCAGAAAGGGAAAACTGGGAAAACCCAACCAATTGACTTTAGATGTAAATTACATTCATTTTGGCTGACGGTTTTCTCCAAATCGACCTACAATCATGTAGCAGGTAGCATTAAGGGCCTTGCCTAAGGGGCCCACACTGGGATGACCTGGAATCGAACCCCCAACCTTCTGTACCAAAGTCAGCTATATAGCTAAGCTATATCAAACAGCCGACCATCGGTGTGGTGTACCCCGGCCTTTAGAAATTATATAGTTTATGTGCATCTATAATGGGGGAATTTAGTGTAATGACATTTACACAAAATTCAACATTACACCTCAAAATTACTCCAGAATGGACAGATTTGAAAGAGAAGGAATTTACATTTATGAGTTGAATCTTGGCCAGACTGCAAGGAATGTCCACGATTCTGGATTCTGTCACGAGTAAGCTTGAGTAGTTCTAAATTCATGTCGGTCCGCTGTGGTAGAACTACTGTGGTGCGTCACTTTAAATGTTGGTGTGACAAGGAATTGTGGGGCTGCATTATCTCCTTTGCTTTTCGAAAAGGATGCTCCAATGTACCCAGGTAAGATTGGAAGCACTGAAACACCTTTCAGTAGAATTTAGAGAATTCGGCTGACACTTAGACACTTTCAGGTCGAGGGCCGAGGTGAACTGAGGGGGCAGATGGTGGGAAAATTGTAATAAATCAACTTCTTTCTCTTTTGTTTGGTGTTCCAGTGGGAAGCATCAACTGCTTCCACAGTCTGATCACGGGTGTTGTTATCCCCCTTTCTCTTTCTTTCTCTTAGAAGAAATTTGGCGCCAAACGCCCGCCTCCCCCTGCGAACTGCATTCCCTTGTGGGGAAGCTGTAAATCTCCGGGCAACGTGTGCTGCGATTTCTGCGCCTTCTGCCAGTGTCGGGTCTTCAGAACTGTGTGTTACTGTCGAATGGGCAACCCTCGCTGCTGAACGGCCGTCCGCAACCTTTGCCATCTCCAAGCTAACAGAGCAAAACTTTACGCTAAAGCGAGGGCGACTGGAAGCGAGGTGGATCGCTTCCTGCAGTGGTCCTTGATTTGTAACTCTTCCTTCAGTCTACTGCATGAAAGCACTTTATCACAGAGGACTGCACCACAGTGAACTTTCCTACGACCCTACAGGGTGTACTGCTTGTAGCACTGCCAAGAAACTCACACATAAAATGCTTCAAACTGGTTTTTGTTTTGACTTTTTCGCATGCATTGATAGAATATATGTAACTATTTTATATATTACTTTATTTTTACACAGAAATACATGATAGTTCATTGTTTTTTAGCAGCCTTGTAAGATTAAAGTCCTTGTACTATGTTTTCAACAGAGATTTTTGTGTTATTGAGCTTGTGAGACCAAATATAAACTGTTTGTTGAAATTTCCGTCTATCCATTATCTATACCGCTTTATCCTTTTTTTAAGGGTGACGGGGGGGGGGGCCTCCTCCAAAATTTGAGGCAGGATTCGACCAATCACAGAACTGATAGCTTTGCTCTGCTGTATCTGCTATTTAATGAATGACATGATATGTTGTGTAGCCTGCTAACGTAACGTAAGGTAGCGAATCTCCGTAATTGTTGGAAAATGGACGATCGCCATCTGCGCCTCGCGCCTAGTGCATGTGGCAAATATGGGTGCGACAGAGGGAAGGTTACATCCAGTGATCTCAGATGCTATATCATATTTAGATTATTTACACAGATTCAATCCTTGGTATTTAGTGAACACAGCAGGGCTGAACGAAACCTCCCTTAAGGGGGCCGCAGTGTTGAGGATCCTATAGGCCTAGAGAGCATGTCACCCAACCCAACTTCCTATACAACAGAAATTCTAATATCCAGGTGCAAAGAAACCGATTAATACCTCAGCATCTGAAGTTTGTCAAGAGGTTTCAGGGGTACGATGGAATTAAACCTCCAGGACCAGCAGCACAATACTCTGTTGGCACGCCACAGCAATCCTCAACCGACAGGCAAACTGAAGCACGTCCATGTCCAACATCGGATAAATGAAGACAGAACAGTCCCTTTTCAACATCTTCATAACAGAAGTCAGAGCAGCAGGCCTATCATCATTTAAACTGACAACATCAGACTTCTCGGGTCCAGGAATAACAACAGCAGATTTGAAACATGCAGGGTCGTTACGTAGCCTGAGAGACCAGTGTGCAAATATATGGAAACAGAGGCAAGTTGGTTGGCACAGCACCTTAAAGTGAAAGCAGACGCCGGTCTGGTTCTGCTGTCGTTCCTTGCCATGTTGTCTTCAGAGCGGAGTTTTAACATCATGTTCTTTAACCACAAAAGGAGCGAGAGAACTCAAAGTTGTTCCAACTGACTTGGATCATCCCTGCGTGGACCCTGCTGGACCCCACCTTTTATCTTTGGCTCATCACCACATGCATCAACAAAAACACTCTGCAATCACCACCAAGGTCCGTCGTCTCCCCGGCCTGGGGGTGGACCACGTAATAGCTTTCAACTGTTGGGGATAATGGGGGGGGGGGATTAGAAAAATCATACTGTGGTCTGCCAGAGCGAGCGAGGCACCAACCACAATGTGGTGGAATTATAAGGGTGAACTGGATGCTATTGCTGAAAGAATAGGCAAATAATCAGTGCTCTTACTTTCTTGTCATGTCTGTTTCTATTTGTAGGAGCATTTAAAAAAAAAGAGAAGACACTTTGTGCCTGAGAATCACATCATGGGGAATGTTTTGTGGTGGTAACTTAAGCATCAGGGGACGGTCGCACCAACTGTTCTTACGCTTTGTCTCAAGCCGAGGTCGGTCGTAACTTGACAATCTAAGTCAAGCCGCATAGTTACGCCTGTGACACAAAGTATGCTTAAGACTTCTCCTCGCCAAGGCCGGTCGCAAATATTACGCCTGGTCAGGAGAAGGCTTAAAGACAAAATCTAAGCCAGTAAAATTAGGGGCAAATTAAATAAAATATTAATTAATAGCCAAATTGAGCTCAACCAGACGTAGTTAAATTTGGTTGGTGCGACTGACGTTAAGTCCATTAAAGACTCGTCTTAGCTAAGACGGTCTTAGTAAAGACCAGTTGGTACAACAGATGTGGATTACAGTTTAGGATTAGTCTTTTTACACACACACACACACACACACACACACACACACAAAAGAACATTAGTTTTAGTCACATTTTTGCCATTTGCTCAACATTTTGATAGCATTATCTCTAAAGATCGACGATTTAGAAATGACCCTGTTCTCTCCTGTCGGTTTTAGTTTGTTGCAGCTGTTTTTATTGCTCCCATTTAACACACTTTTATTGGGATTGAAGGTACATTTATCCCATAAATCTGTTTCTTACAAGAACCAGTGAGGTTCATTGGCTGAAGCAGCTGGCAGAGTACAATGTTACTGAAATGAAAAATGCTTCGTATTAAACATTCTTTCTTTTTTTTTGGTGGCAAAGAACATTGTTTTATTAATCAGGGGTATACGATTACACAGATGCATGAACGTTGTTGCGTAAAAATGTTGCATTAAAATGACGTTTATTTGCCCATTTGTCTGTTTTTTGTTGACAACAATTTGGAAAAACTTCACCATGACTTTTGTTTTACATTAAGTTCCATCTTTGTTTTGGAAAAAAAATACATGTTGCCATTGAAGCATTATTGTATTTTGACATATATTTTCTTGATGAAATTTTAGCTGGTTGATATCAGATTTCTTCTGGGCCTTCCTTGAGATCTTTCTTCCTCATGAAGAATTATCTCATTGTACCAGAACCACCAAGAACAAACGCAACTTTAAAACCCGTTTTGCACATTCGTTTACTTTTCTCTACAGGCTGTGTGGTTGAGTTTCATGGCAGATGAATTTAGTGATGAGCTGGTTAAAAAAGAGGGACACAGTAGCTAACCAGAGCTAAGAGTGAATATGGGGCCTTTAATTAATGAGGCAGAGGAAAAAAGTGGAAGGATAATTTTGCTTTGTGTCTGTAATTTTGTGTCACTGGGTTCTGGGTTCCCTTCCCGGTTCAAACCCAACCGGGGCTTTTCTGTCCGTCTTTTTCTCGGTGTACAAGACCTTTTTTTTTTCATTTTCACCTTTGATCGAAAGTTGAACCGGAGTGTCAGTAAATTAAAGATTTTCAGTGTTATTTCAGTTTTCCTTTCGCTTTTTCCCATGATTGACCATAAAGAGTAAAGACCCACTGATCAGCAGGCTCATTCCGGGGGGTATCAACATTCTAGACGTTCGTTGCATCGACCATTCATGGTTGAATGTGGGCATGGAGAGGGCATAGTATGTGGCTGGTCCACATGCCCAAGACTTCAGGTAGACTGTGATTTATAAAGGGAACATTGCCTGCAGGTGTGAGTTTGCACTGTTGTTCATAAATCTTTTATTGCACGCCAATTTGGGGCTTTTTGCACATGTTAACCTTTAGCATGGATCCTGCACGCTGTTTCCTGATTGGGGCTCCGGAAATATGGAAGGAGGTGGGACAGAGGAAGAGGGATTACTGCAGACAGTTGGAAGACGGACAGATCTGACAGGACGGGAAGAAAGATGCCGAAATACTAACATAAGGCAGATCACACCAAATCACCCCAAGGTCTGGCATTTGGGGGATGCTTTTGTTCATATGTGTTACGGTTACGGTTCAATGAAAAAGAGATCATTAAACCTTAAAACTATTTCATTTTGAATTTGACATGGAAATGAAAGCTTTTCGCCCAGTTTTTGATGAATGAATGGGCTCGTTGTGGTGGAGAACTGCGGTTCTCAGCAACTGCCAAGGACAACAGGTCTTCCAACGTCAGAAAAACACGGGTCGTTTGTCCCTTCCCCTTTGGATTCGACCCGTGGGAGCGCACCAGCGGCAGTCACACTGGACTGTGATGATCAGATCGTGGTCCAATCATCCCAACCTCCAGCAATTATTCTCACTTCATCTAGAAAACACGGTACCAAAAACCAGATGAGAATGAGTTTGGTCCACCCTTTGGCACATCCTGGAATTCAAAAGATGGTGGGCAACGACATTACATCTGACATATTTTCTTTCAGATTTTTCACTCTTTAAGCTTTTAAATGGTGTGTTTCATTTGGTTAGGGTTTGGGTTAGCGGTAAAGGTTCGTTGTCACAAACGACAACTTCTTTCGAACCGATCAAAATGACAGCACTACAATACATCTACAACTGTTCTTTCGCTTTTCGCCAGATTGTAGTGTCTTTTTGTCAATATATGGAATGTGAGTAGCACGTGTGGTCCACGTGTTTCTTGCTCTGTAATGTTATGTTAGGGGCCCTCTGACGCCCCCTGACGACCCCCTGACTTTTCCTTACAAACCCTATTTGGTCTTCCTTCTTGCATTGTATAAACAAATGTGAAACCAGAGGTTCTTTCTGAAGTACACAACGGTCCTATATAAGTTTACGTTTTACGCAGTATGAACAGAGTTTTCCTTTGGCTGGATGCTCTCCAAGCTCTGCAGTGCTTGAACCGATGCTGGTCTTTTTGTAATAAACCTTTATATACAATCAAGACGGTGGACTTCTCTTCAATACATCTTCACATCATCGCTACTTAGTATACAACAAGATGTTAATATCTGCCCCTGTCAAAGGACAAATGGGAAAACTCTGGAGCAGAAGGTGACGCTAATGCGCCTGATACGCTGGTCGCCAACCACCATTAAAAACAAGTGTACAACCAATCATGTTGCGAACTCTTAGCTGGTTGTGGCCCGAGAACACGGCCTCAACCAGAGCTCAAAACTTATTTGGACAAGAGACACTAATGGTGCATTCACAACAAAAGCGATGCAAATTATTCGTACGAGTAGATTTACAAAGTCAATGCAAAGAAGCAAAAATTCATGTCTGAACGCAATTAGTGCCTTCGCACCATTCGTGTCACATGGCAAGGCGATTGCTTCACATATTTCAATGGGGGAAATATTTGAACTTGAGCGTGACGTTTTGTGTTCTCACACGTAAGCCCTAAATGATCCTGCAGCCAAACTAGCTTGAGTAACTTGGACTTGTTAAATGAGATTTTCTTTTGGTTTCACTCGGGAAAAGAACTCAAGGATGAAGAGCAACTGTTTGCACATCTGGTTAATTTACTCACCTCTGGAAAAAAAAAAGCATCTCTCAGCTTCTTCCCTGAGCTCCGCTGTGGGAATCATCCCGAGTGGGTCAAATTGCGCTACGTGCCACCATTGTGCGGCGTTTTCATAAAAATCCAGACCAAAGCACAGACCAGTGGCAGCATTTGACATGTGTCAAAACCCCCCTGCTGCTATTGTTCTCCGTGTAAGCCTGCGTAATGGTAGTGTCAAGACCGTCATCGTGGGTTTTGCCTTGTCTTTGGAGCGAGTGAGTGTCAATGCAGTCTTGGTTTTTTGCAAAGCGTGACGTAAAAACATTGTGTGGACAAACAACGACAAAAAGCAGGAGATTAAGACAAAGGGTTGTGTAACTTGAGATTGTAAAGACTTTTGACGTGTTTATTACCACCCATGAGGAAATTTACGACAACGTTCACATTCCGTTAGTGATACGGCGACAGTCTGAACTTCACACTGCGTTCAACATCTCTTCCCCCTGAATACAAACGACCCATGTTTGCTTCATTTATAGCACGTGTATTTTAGATTATGGTATGAAACTAATTTGAAAATGTATCTTCCGTTTTCTAGCAGGATGCCCAGTTAGACACTGTCCCGTAACGTAATGTGATCTGATCATTAAAAAAACATAATAGAATTTGTTTTCTGAGCTTTTTCATCCAATCTGAGGTTTAATAATTTTAAAATTCCATGTCACAACCTTTTCCTTTCAGTTTCGTAGCCTAGATTATTGTTTCTTATTTCAATTCCAACCTTGGCAATGAGTAAATCATTTCCACTGTGTCGTCCATGTTCAGCATGAACCAGCCCGCTGAGAACGCACAGGGCCAAGTCGCCAACAAGATGCTTTTTGTGGTCCATCTTCCGAAAGGTGTAGTTTCACCATGGCAGCACGTCAACAACATACGCCGTCGCATAATGACGTAGTTTAGTCTAAGTGAGGTCCTACTTATGTCCTATTAATCCAGGCCACCTGCAATCTAGATTGAACAGGCTCGATAAACTTTGTCCTGCAGGAATCTTAAGCGTCGTTAGGGGCGAATTCGACTCACTGGGTCTGGCTGCAAGACGATATGAACTGTTGGTAGTTGGCCAGTCTGTCTTCACCTTCTGCCTTCCAGCCTGTATGATTGATTATCCGCCACAACAGCAGGGCTGGTATTTTTTTGGGGTATGTCTGTGTGTCTGTGTGTGGAGACCACGAGTGTAACAGGAACAACCAGTGATGCAGTTTTTATTGTTTTTCATGTCTGTGGATAGATTTCGTCACTGCGGTAGCATCACAACTGTGCAAGATACAGAGTATTAATGGTGTGATCTCATCGCAGGACGGCCTCTATAGTTGGATCTGCTTTTAGTGTTGTTTATGAAATTAAAGGACAAACGTTTACGCTTTAGCCCGTTTGCATTTATGGCCATTTTCTTTTAGACGCTGAAATGTACGAGCGGACACCTGTAGAGATGAGAGAGAAAACACGTCGATCAGTGAAACTGTTCTGAACACGGCGCCGTTGCCCATCTCAGCGCCCGTTGATCAAAATGATAGATTGATGCGGGATAAAGCATCACAGTCATAAAATGTTACAGCTCGTGACTTTGAAGCTTAGTTTTGGGGTTGACAAGAGATCTCGCAGCCAAAGGTAAAGAAAGATGAAAAATAACTCCCCCAAAATGTGTTCAAGACATCAAATCCACGTTTTCCCAGTTTCATGTACATTGTGAAAGATTACATGCAGATGATAGATAAAAAGACATTTTCTAAGAGAACCTTGTCAGGAGGACTAAGAGAGGGTCAGTTGTTAAATGTGTTCAGGTGTTGAGGTTATGAGTTCAGAACCTGCTTTAATCTCCACTATCGTCGTAAAGCAAATGTGTTAATGAATAACTGCAAATAAGCATCTAAAGTATTTACGGCACTCAGTGGGTCTCACAGTCTGTGATGCTCGTTTTGAACTTCTCTTCTCGCTGATTAGCAGATGCTTGTTATCCAACGATTAGATAGGACGAGTGGGATTTGTTCTTTTCATAATCCAAGTATCCAACCACAGTGACTTCACCTGTTGGTTTGTGAGCTGCCGTTTTGAAGCCTCGAGTTTAGCTTTTTGTCCAGCGCCATCTTGTTTTTCTTTTTAAACTAGGAAGTTACCATATTTGGAGGAACAGAGGGTGTGGCCTGACTGAGAGCTCGTCCACCTACACCTGCTGGACGGTACTAACTGTCAATCGCACTGTATCCTCACTCCGATACATACGGTGCTTTATCGTCTATTTGACTCTAATTGGACCATAATGTACAAAATGAACATCATGCTGTGTTGAAGAAGACTTGAAACTAGAGGGTGAACCATACAATCTTCAGGAAGAATGTTTACTGACGTTATAGATCAAGTGAGAAGTAGAATCATTTTCTCATAGACTTCTATAGAAACGGACTTCTTCTAGCAACTACTGGAGTCGCAAAGTACCGAAGGTTAAAATTCAAGGCTTCAAAATGGCAGCTCACAAACCAACGGCGTGACGTCATGGTGGGTTTCCAATTGCTCAGAACACAATATAAAATAAATCGTCCTGGCCTGCGTTGGTCCTGAGCATAGTGGACGGCTTGTCTACTGTCAACATGGTTATCTTGAGCGAAGTGTGCGGCAGAGAATACCCGCTCAGATTGTCCCGGTGTCCCACGAAATTCAGAGCTAGCGCCTCGCTGAAGTGCATCTGAAATGAAAAAAAAACCCTCCAGTGAGGGTGTTAAGGTTGCTCCATCAGGATGTACTGGTACAGTCTACCCCATTTTTTGGGGGCATGAAATACAGAAATTGCCCTGTTAAATCCCACAGCACTGCCTGACCCCTCCAGCAGTTGATCGGTCGTGATCATGCACAACAATCTGATGAGTTTTGATCTTCAACAATCATGAACCCTTCTAATATCTCTGCTGACCGTCAGTTTACTGTGGCTAATTTCCAAATTCTATCTGCGAGATTCAACAAAGCATGTGGTACAAATTGTCCATTCGGACCGGGATTAATAAAAACCTGCAGCATGTGTAAAAAGTTGCACGTTCATAAAGCGAGATGAAATGAGGAGCTCATCGTTTCACCCAAGGTCCATTTTCTCTTTCAAGTTGTTGTGTCCCGTGCACGAGTTTGTACCAGGTTAAACGTACAACATATCTTGCACTAGTCGGACCATGACCTTGACATCTTTGTTGTGTTTTGGGCTATCTGATGTGAGCTCTCGCGGAAGGTGGAATGAATCGCACGTTCGCTGTGAGGAGCCGCAGGTGCAAACCGTTAACGGCTGAGCTGGCCACAGATGTTCCAGTTCAAAAGAAGTACAAAAGAAATAATAATAATAATAATACTGGGATTCCACTGTTATTAGAAATACCTCTAAAGTATTGTGTAGGGCACAGGCCCCAGAAAACGATCCCTTATAGTTAGTCTGGGTAAAAAAAAATTGGCCCAAAATTTAATGACAATTTCATCACAAGATTTTGTGAGATTTGGCAAAGTTTATAGATATAATAATTGTTTATGTCAGTGCCGTATTTCCGGCATGTTTATGTATTTTTATTAAATCATAATGCAGGCCGTATCATATCTCCAAAAAAACATGCAGGAGGCCCTCCAACCTGAACGCTATACTTTAGATAGATACGATATAGATAGTTTGTCTGTAATATGTCACCATCTTTACAAAAGTATCGTCTGGACGACTGACGAGGCGTTTCAGGAGCGTTCCTTTCCACCGTGATTACAAAATTACACATTTACCCCGAATCAGTATAGGGTGTAAATATATACTGTACTGATTCTTGAACAGACAACGTTTGGGATCGGAAGTATCTATACTTGTGTATGGATCCGCACACCACTACTGGACATGCTACCATTCCATCACACGACTGACGACTGTAGAGACATATATTCACACCTACCGTCATGGTAGAGTCTCCGGATAACCAAAGCTGCATGACTTTGGAATGTGGGAGGAAGTTGAAGTGCTTGGGCAAACTCAACATAGAAACTATTGCCAGGTCCAAACCCAGAACCTGCTCGCTGTGAGACGACAGTGTTGACCACCGTGCAGTGGTGGTGCAGTGATGTAAAGGAAAACTTTAATGACTTCTGAAGGTTTTAGGTCTCCTGAGTTTGCTCGTTACTCTCAAGACTTTGTCAACGAAGAGACCGTTGCTGTCTGGACTGTCACGACTGCTTAATGTCACTAGTCAATAAAACCTAACTATGGGTTGTAATAAGCTGCTTGCAGCAGTAATATTTTATTGGGGGACTGTTTTCAACTAACACATTTTGTCTGAGTGGCCATTGCTGTTGTCTGACATGACCTACTTCTACTTTCTAGAATCACAGGGCATGTAAGTATTGCTTAAGGTTCTATGAAAGGAATAATACTGTGCAGTCCAAAAATCTGAGACCACTAGTGAAGATACTTTTAAATGTCCAAAAAAAAAAAATCTATTACCAGTTTTGTTTCTCAACAAATGACAATAACAGCCTAAAAAATTTAGGAAATAAGTTTAATCTTTGAAAATGTTTGCACTTGAGCTGGCATGGACGCCACAAACTTCTGCAAAGCCCTTTGACCTAAGTTATATCAGCATGAAATTTACAATGTTCCAAATACTTTGCCTTCAAGTGCCCCCATTAATATTTAACGGAGTCGAGGTCAGGAGGCCAACCCCGACCGTCGCGGCCTTCAGTCAGAACTCCGTAGCTCCGCTTTGGTCTTCAAAAAGTTACTGCGAGACTTTGAGGTGTTTTGGGGAACATTACCAATGAATCATTCTCCGCAAAGATGCAAACCAGAGGGTTCGGCCAGTCTCTGAATAATGGAGTCGTAGCTCTCGGGTCAGGGTGCAGTCAATCTGGTGCAGGTGTCCGACTCCAGAGGAGGAAAAAAAACACCGCCAGGCTCGAATATTCCCACTGCCATGTTTCACTGTCTGTTTGGTACACTGCAGTATCAATCTTTCCCCTTACATACACCTTTCTGTTACTGCCATAAATCTCAAACTTGGATTCAACAGTGAGCGGTGTGATTTTCCAGTCATCCATTGTGAAGTTGCTGGTGTTAGGTGGTAGGAGCCCGCCACAACGCTTGGCCTTGGTTTCTCGTCCTGAGAAGAGGTTGAGAAACTGATACCACCACAAGAGCGCTTTATTTTAATTTGGCAGAAGTTGCTTATTGTCTGTCAGGGAGTAATGCTTGATGTGTGTGGTCACTTTTGTTCTAGCCCGTTTGTGCTCTGGATACAACTGACCAGGTCTGCGAAGCGGTTCCATGCACCGCCCGTCTTAGGAACCCTTTTGTGTGGTCATGAGTTGACGCTGACAAATGCACTCGAGAATAACAATACGACATCTGACACTTTCACTTAGTTCTGAAACCATTTTCCCCCCCCCCCGACGATCTGCTGGCACCGTCTTATTTATAACAGGTGGAACACTAGACTGCAAGTTGATCCTTTTGAGGGGATCAAACCCACCTGAGTGTCATTTCAACGGGACGGATAAAGCCGAGGAAGCGACTGTTTGAATGAAGGCGTAAAGTTGGTCAGGGGTCCCAGGATTCGCTTCGATTTTATTGCCCACCTAGAAGAAGTGCAGAACCGTAAATATTTCCTCTGTATTTCACATGACATAACATTTTTCTGCTGGTGTTTCTGTCGTCGAAATTTCCATATACTGCTTTCCCATCGGCACTCGTGTTCTGTCTGTTTGTTCAGAGGAGGTTCGTCAAAAAAGTGGAAAGAAGAACGAGCAAATATGAATGTGTTTGGCATGAAAAACAGACATGGTCACAACAGAAGGCCCGTTACACCCCACCGCACAAATACAGCGAACGCCACGAAGGTTTTGCGACGCTTTGGTCGCCCGAATGAACAGTTTGCTCGCTGAAACAACGCCAATATCAATCTTTGCGTAGTCTTTGCATGTTATCTACTGGCTTTCTTTTGGAGACGAGATAATCCGCACCTGCCAGTTACCATGTTGCTCAAGGACTGCAGAGGCCACTTTGTCTTCTACAGCAGACCCAGTGAACATCGAGCACGAGGTTTTCCCGTTTTAGGAATTTCAACCTGCAAACTACCACCGGGGGGCAGATCTCGTTATCGTCACGTTCACATGAACGGATCTGTGCGCCGACCCTTCGGCTCATCTCTCTCTCTCAGGAGCGGCGAGAGCGGCCCTCGCTCTCTGGGCTGTGGCCATCACACATAATTAATGCAGACAAGCAGGTATGAGGACAAGAGCCTGTGTTTTATCAGGAATGCGGCTCCCTACCACGTCCGCTTTGATATCCTGAGTTCAAGCATTTAAATGATCAGCACGGGAAAAAAAACACACAAGCCCACGATCTCAGATTGGACTTTCATAGAGTTCAGGCATTTACACGAGACAGATTTTTTAATGAAAGAGAGAGAGAGAGAGAGAGAGAGAGAGTGAGTGTTTTTCAGGATATTACGGATCTTACATTTTCTTCCCACAATGCAGTTCAGCAGCTTCATTCATCAGAACCTCCCCCGTCTGGTAAAACTCCACGGGACACAATCTGCACATCCCATGAAAAATAAAATTCACCAGCACCATCCTCACATCAGGCAATATTATTATTATCATTAATAATAATAATAATAATAATAATAATAATAATAATAATAATAATAATAATAATAATAATAATAAAAATGGAGATTAATTTTAAAGACAGAGAAAAGATTGTGGGAGCATGTGGTGATTTTTTTATTGTATCTAAAAGAAAGCAAAACTATTTTAACAGTGTGGCTTGTAAATGAATAAATTGCTTGTAGACGCCAAGGTTTGAATCCTAAATTAAGATTCTGACCAAAGTTTCTAAGTATTGTTGCAGTCTGATCAGAGGAGCGGCTTTGTGTAACTTCCCTCGACAGTAGAGCAGCAGTATAGAAAGCTTCATAATCACCTCATTGATTACATTGTTGCAAACCTCTGTTATCTCATATGTGCACACAGTTTCCATTCATACACAAATCTCAAACATTTTAACCGCATATATCAATACAAACACTTATATCCTGTCATTTGACATCACACAGTTTCTAACAAATAAAGATTTTTTTTTTAGACCAAATAACTATTGTCATCATAAAACATTTGGTCATTTTAATTGCTAGTTGGAACAATGGGGACGTGATAGTAATTATTTTGTAATAATTATTACTTTGTAAAATTATTTTGAGTAAAATATAATATTTTTATCAATGTTATTATATTATATTATTTTAAATAAAAAATTATAATAATGATGAATTCAGAAAAGACGTTTAAGTGAAGCTTGCTTGTGCTTTTTGCTCTCGAAAGATGGAAATATCTTCTTCTGTGAACAGAAAAATGTCGTCAGACCACGGTCACAAGTTCCAACTTTTTTTTAATTTTGGATTATTTACACGTGTTGTAAAAGGCCTCTGGCGGCCTCCTCGGTTACAGACAAGAGAAGCCAGCATCATCACCTTCATCGCACAGGAGCGCACAGGTCATCGGAAAAGAATAAAATAACAGCAAAGCTCATATTCATAACACCAGGAACACGAGGAGAAAAGAAGTGAGGAACAGGAGGAGGACCAACACAGCGTGGTTTTAGGATGTAGATCACCTTTACATGAATTGATGCTGTGATGGCGGATGATTCATGAGGTTATAACAAGTATATACAGGCATGTACAATTTACAGTGTAGCTTATGTAAAGGTGAACTTCATAAACTAAGTCAACGAGTCAAACCAAGAGGAGGAAGAACCAAGCGGGGGGGTTATTATCGCAGACCTTGTGTCAAAGCTCGTCTTCACCACCTCGTGAGGAACTCGCTGTTTCCCGTTGGCTTCTTCAGGAACGTGCTCTGATTCTGGAAAACACAACTGTTCTACTTTCCTCCTTTAGGATGAAGGGCAGCGAGTCAGTTTGACTTGAGGCGAGCACATTTGTCACGTCTGTCATTTTGTCAATTGCGTTGGGTCTCTCTCGCTTCCTTCAGCGTCAATCGTTCAGGAGATCTTTACCTCCTCCAACAGACCAACAGATCCAGGGATTACATCGGGGGGAAACACTGAAGGAAGCAACTCAGTGTTAAAAGTCAAGTGGTTTTTTGCCACAAACTTTATTTTGCTCGGCTTGTTTCTTTGACTACTTGTAAATTCTTCGTCCTGCCGAAATATATCATTCAAATGACAAAGATCTTGAAAACCGAAAAACGATAATGCACGAGCAAAGAGGTGCGACGCCACCGACAGGTGACCAAATGAAACGCACCGATATCTTGATCAGTATTACCGATTTCTTTAGTTTAAATGAAGTTTGAAAACATGAAAATTGGAGGGACAAAGACTATACTATAACTATAATAAAGGTCCAGTCGTTTTTAGACATTTTAATGCAGAGAAGTTACATATTACACCTTTAAGTCCATGTGCTTCCCGTTCGGTGTCAAAGAAAAAGGGTCGGAAAGGAAATTTGGGGTAAAAGTAGAACAGAGAAGAACAACGGGACTTGACATTGATCGAGATCTGCGTTAATACTGTCTCCAACTTCGGTTACAGAGAGAGGAGAAGGGCGTCGAGGAATTCAATGAGAGTAGAACGGAGCAGAGCAAAGACGACAACGAAAGAAAAGACAGAGAGGGAAAAAAGGGGGGAAAGAGAAAGTGGACAAGCGGATAACAGATAAATAAAAGGAGGGAAAAGGAAACACGGGTGAAATGAGGAGGACAGAGAAAATGAATTCGAAGCGAGTAAAAGAACACGAACGGACGTTGAGGATAAAATAACGGCCTTCAGGGGAGCGGGTCAATGAGAGGAAAGGAAGGACGGAATAGAGAGAGGAAGGGACTCAAGACAAAAGGAAGGAGGACGTTCGCTCGCAGGAGGAAAAGGACAAAGAGTGAGAGGGAAGATGCTTCACAGGGACAGATTCAACTCATCATCATCATCGTCATCAGCAGCAAAACGCGTCATCTCTTCTTCCTCATGTCAGCCTCTTCTGACAGAATTCAAATCACAGACCTCCTGGCGATCTGCCACGACTTCCTGCGCTGCCACATCGAGACACTTCTCAGCTCAACGTCTCAATGTCTTTCACATATGGTGAAGAGACGGCGTTGGCTGCGCGTCGGCAAACTGCGTGACACGGCGCCGGGGCAGAGGCGAAATCCACATTTGGAATTTCAGATTTCTTTTTTAACCCCCCACACGCGTTCACGTGTGATTCCCCCGCGTGTGATTCGTGCGGTCGAGATCGCAGCGACTCGTGAACAAGCGGCCGTTCATGAACCCAGTCGATCCAGTGGCAAGGACAATAAACTTCTGAACATGAACGCATGATTTATCAGACTTATTCGATTAATTTCCCAAACTAATATCACAGTTTAAAAAAATTCAAACGCGATTCATTCTGCGTAATAAATGACAACATGTTTTTTTTCTCATCATTTACAACAAGTCGCCACGATGAGGATCTGCAGTGTTCATGTCAGAGCTGGGCAGGAATCTCACATCATCAGAGACTTTTAAGGTAACATAAACCTTAAACCACGTTTTTATGTACGTGTATATATATGTGTTTTAATGATAACAATAATAATAATACATTTCATTTATAGAGCACTTTTCACTGCTAAAAGCAATCTCATGAAGTTGAATCGACAACCGCCTGTGTCTGTCGCCTGTCGTCTGTCCGGTCGCGTCGTTTCCAGTTGATGCGAAGCAGCAGATGACTTCATTTCTTTCCGCCGGAATTTTCTGCGCTTAAAGATGCGTTTTGACGGCGGCCCGCTGTTTTACCGTCTCCCTGCGGCTCCCCGACGCACTACTGTGTCCGTCTCCTCTGATTTGAGCCTGTTCTCGTGTGCGTGATAATCACTTTATGTGTTCTGTCAATACCCCGCTGTTTTTAGTATCTTCCCATTGCTCTGATAAAGTGTCAAAGTCTGTCTCTCGGCTGTGTTTTTTACAGGTGTTGGACTCTGTGTGTGTGTGTGTGTGTGTGTGTGTGTGTGTGTGTGTACGTGCACATGTCTCTCTATGGCTGTGTTTGGACGTTTTGACATTGTGAGGACATTTTGGCAGGTCGTCGCACACTTCGGAGGCCCGTCTGATGGGTCGGGGGTCGGGCTGAAGGGGTTGGGAATGAAATTTGTCAAGGATCCTCACAACTGATGTAGGACAAGTGAGAATTAGTGTGTGTGTGTGTGTGTGTGTGTGTGTATACGTCGGGCTCTTATGATGACGTTCCCGTATTGTTCATCCGCTTCTCTGTCAGTCCACCTCACTCTCTCTCTCTCTCTCTCTTTCTGTTTGTCTCTTCCTCCGTCGGTCCGCACGACCTGAAACAAGAGGCGACATCATTAACAGGAAATGGACAAGTGCTAATAATCTCTGCAATAATCAATTGCAGCGACAGATTTGTGAGCACGCGGCTGTTGTCTCCTGAAGGGACGATGCAGGGGTTGGTGCAATGTTCTTACAGGACAGCAAAGGTTCAGAGGACACCAGGGCTCATTAATGCTAAGTTCACACCGAACACAGAGGGAATTTTTGAATTGCATTACTCGCATAAGTAAAAACGTAAATGATCCGCCCAAACTCGCGCAACTAAGAGCCACCCGAGTAATCCGGCCGCCACCTGTCGGACGTGGACGTCGGGAGGATCTCAACGCTATATCGCTCAAGTTCAAATATTTCCACTCGTCAGGCTTAAAATTTGCGTCACGTTCCATGTGAACGCACCATAAAAAGGGATTTCTGCAGAACACAGCTTGTGTCTTGTCGCCCGGCAACAGACAGCGTTAGTTTCTTTTTTATCCAATCACGGTAGTAGAGACCACGGAAGGAGTTATTCAGTTGTGTGTTCAGGGGCCAATTTCAATCGATACATGTAGCTTTACAATGAAATAAGGTTTTTACTCAGTATTTGTCAGTTGCAAATAAATCATCTTGGACTGTATATATATCGAGCTACAGTCTTATCGATCACCCAAAGCACAAGTCACATTCATACAGTATGTACAGCACTTTCTCTAACACACATCATCCACACACAGCCATCAGGCTGGGGGATCGAACCTTCGACCTTCTGGTTCTGGTTAGTGGGCCATCACGTCTGGCTCCCGAGCCGCAGCCGCTCCACGGGAAACACTTGTAAGCGAGTCCGAGGACATCAGACTCTGAGTAGTCGGTCCTTTAACGTGAAGCGTTTGCGCTCGCTCACACCAGACCACCTGGGAGAATGTGGTCCGAGTGGCGGCTCGGGTGCGTCGTCCACTTGTGATTTTGACGGGTGTTAATACCAGGTCTGAAGGGGGTCTCAGACCTGTTCGTAGCTAATCTTGGACAAAAGCTCATCCTGACTGCAGCACCGTGCTTATCCTGGATAGTGTCCTCTACTTGCCTGGAAATTGTACAATAATAAACTACAGAGAGGGTGAAAGTGTTTTCAGAGAATCAATTTCAGATTTACTTGTGTTCCCCTGGACGTGACCTGTGGAAAGGATCGCGTAGCTAAATCAAACCTGCTGGATGTAAAATATCCGAATCGGACTCTGAAAGAATGACTCACTTCCTCTCCTCTATCCCTGTACTTCTACTGACATCAAGAAAGTCTGGGATCAACAGGTTTGAGTCGAAGCATGGTTCCATTTCAAACAGTAAGGAACCTCTGGTTGTATACGGCCCGTGAGAGAATTCAATTTCCTGCCCCGGCTTCCTCCGATTCACGACTGGAGTTTGTTGCTCTCAGACCCTCCGCATCTTGTGGCCACATCTTCCCTTGTATGAGACCAGCTGCGGATTGGAAAATGATGTATTGTCCGTACCGTACGAAGAAATTGCAATTCGGATGGGGAAGGCATCAACCTAGTTAAAAGAGAATGGGGCATGAGGAGGACACCCGTAGCCCAATTTCAGGTAAAAGATTGAAAGTTTTCAACGCTGCTCTATAGACCATTTATTTAGTTTGTCTCATTCATTCATTTCAGCTGGAAGTCAAAAACTTTTGGTCTGATCTTAAAACTTGAATCACAAAAACACAACCTTGGCCTAGTAACAGTTAGGTTGTCAAGCTAGGTTTCTGTTCATCCCCCTATACGCCTTCCTTGAGTCCAGTAGGAAGAAGTCAATGGAGAGGCTACATTTCCAAATTTGCTTTCCCAGCAACATCAGTGCACCCATTTCTACAGAAGATGGGTTTAGTACCCTGACAACTGTGGGTACCAGCTCAAGCTGGTTGTGGCTGAGGGGAGCCAGCAGTTGGATCCCATCTGCTGGTAAAGGCTAAAGGCTCTACAGTCTTTGCTGCCCCACTCAGGGGAGATGGACCTGAGGAGGGTAAGACCTGCTGAGGATGAGCAGGTGGCAACCCACCGTGACTTCACCAGTTGATTTGACCAGTGCGATCTTTGGTTTTTGGAACCAGACGGTACCAGCTGTCAATCACGATGTAGCCATGCCGAAAATAACTATTTTACTCCAAAAGAGACCATAATGTACAAAATGAACATCATGCTGTATTGAAGAAGACTTGAAACTGGAGAGACCGAAGCATAAACTCCTCAGGAAGATGTTTTACTGACGTTATAAATCAAGTGAGAAGTAGAGTCATTTTCTCATAGACTTATATAGCAACATCCATTGGAGTCGCCCACTGCTGGTCATTACAGAGAATACAGGCTTCAGGCACTGCTGTGTTGGCTTCATTTTCCGGACCCAGTGACTACATCCATTTTGTGTACTGTCCAGTTTATGGTTGCAAGCAATGCAACCGCTCTAACCATCCTGCCACCAGGAAACATCATCCAGAGGAAAGACTTTCAAGACCAGACCTTCAGCAGCTCTTGACGTTTCTGCTTAAAGCAACTGATGTGTGTTTCACCAGACCAGAGAATAGTCATGGAGAAGGAGGAATTGAAAAATATATAGGAAGGCAACTAAAAAGGTTCCTTTTGGTTACAGCATTATTGTTATTATTTATCTTTATTTCAGACTCATCTTCCGATATCAGTATTGAAAAAATAATTCGGCATCATATTCAATAACCCCACTTATAGACTTTGGTGTCAATAAAATCTGTGAATGAGTAGAAATGCGTTTTTTCGAAAACGTTGTGCTTTCTGAATTTCTGTTGTGTTTTGACCCTCATGGCCACCGTAATGAGGACTACAAATCAATTTAATATTTCTATTTTTTTTACAGCGTTTTCAATTTGTCATTCGCTCGAAGTGGCTTCCAACCCAGTGTAATGAGTTGAATTCCACTCAAGCTAAAAATGCGTGGAATGGATGTTATATGGCACTTTTGGACTAAAGCTTCCCCCTTAAAGACTTTTTATGGAACCGCAACAATGACATGTGCTTGACATTACCACCGTGCCCCGTCTCTTCCCTTTCGGTTAGACCTACAGTACATAAAGCTCCAGTGTCTCTCACTTCATCAGGACCTGTTTCCACAGGCTTTTACCCTCTTTGAACTTGACTCAAGTTATTTGTCACAAGTGTCACACATTTTCAACAGATGAGAGAAACTGCTGTGTCCAGCTTTTGGAAATTATCTAAAAATCCAACCATGACAACAAAATGTATCCTTCACGTTATATTCCTTCCCGAAACATAATCTCTCCATTCACAAACGGCTGCGGGCCTTTTTCCCACCTGGAAGGACCTTGAATGAGAAGCAGACCGTCTTCTCAGGGAGGATTTGGACATCGGGTCCATGTTTCAGCGTAGACGAGTGACACAGAGGGAAATTCAGACTGAGGGAATGTGTACTGTTGTGCATCAGGTTTGGAAAATGAAGACGAGGCATTCCTGCTTCTCCGATCACTGGAGCATTGTTGCGTATTGTCAGATGCATCGTTTCAGTTTCAAAATGTTTGCGTCCAGGATCAGTTTAAGGTGTCAGGAAACAGCTGCTCATGAAAATGTTGAGTGCCACCCGATCGTTCAGTTCAGTCTGATTTGTCCCCATCCACTCAAAGAAGTGTCTGTCCTCTAAAATGTCTGACATTGACTATAGGGACTTGTTTTTGTCACTATAGAGGTGTTTTTACATTCCTCTCCTAGAAGAGGGGGTTTCTGTTTCACTTCTCTGCAATCTGAAATTCAAAAATATCCTGTTCAAGCTAGATTTGGAAAGTCACAAATACAGAAAACCAATCACTGTCCAATATGCAAATGTGAGGCAAAGAAACCAAAAACTGCCAGTGCAGCAGAGGCAGCGAATCATGAGAGGACGACGTGTGTCAGCAGACAGTTAGCGTTAGCATTAGCAGTTAGCCTCTATGAGAGGATGGCAGGTGTGTCAGCAGACAGTTAGCATTAGCAGTTAGCATCCACGAGAGGACGGCAGGTGTGTTAGCAGACAGTTAGCGTTAGCATTAGCAGTTGGTAAAAGTTTTACGGCTGAATCTCGCCGATGTTGCCACTAGCCATCTTGTTGCGCACATTATTCCAGCTGTGGTGGGCGGGGCCTGTGTTATTTGCATACCATGACTATTCATAGTCTCAGAATTCCTGTGAGGGAGAGAGAGTGGATGGTTTCCATCGGCCTTTCAGAGGGATTTTTAAACTTTTTTTGGGGTAAACAATGTTATTAGGCATAGCAGATTATTTTTTTATACTTTAAATCGAGACGGGAGGGGTTCTTTAAGTCGTACAAAAGTCGTTTTAGGAGAACTTCCCCCATACACCAATTGTCTTATCTTTTTACATCCATGTCAGTGACGGATATTTCACCTTGACCAGAAAGAAAATCATTTTCATATAAAAAATACTGACTTTCATTTCTCGATCTCTGAAAGCAGAACTTCAATCTCTGATCTGGTAAAATTCTTCTTTTATATTCTTTAATGACATATATAAGGTTACACTTCCTGACATGGGGCAGCATAACCTTATATGGTATTATTGGGGCGTCGACAATGCTAATTTGCTATCCTCGTGGACGTCCGCTCAAATACGCACAGGTGGCAAAAATGTTCTTGCATGATGCCCCAATCTTTATGAATACCGGCAAACTTGACTTTGTGTTGTTCACATGCAAAAGTTATTAAGAGTCACGAGTCATATTTTCCACTACAGTTATTCAGTCTTGAAATGCCACAAAGCTCATGAAAGCTACGAACTCCCGTTCAATAAAAGCAGCTCAGCGATAAGACGCTCCAATCCTCGAGCACAGGTCCTATTTGTTCTGATTTAGACCGGTGCGATCGAGGCCGAGTTGTTCTCTCTGCCCATTCTCGTCCTCAACTCTCGCCAAAGCAATTGGCCTCGTTGTTTTCGCACACAGATGCTCTGATATCGTCTCGGTTATTGGACTATCCCCCCTGTTTTCTTCGCTGATATCTGTGTACACAATCGGCACAAGTTGGCGGCGTCGGCTACAGATAATAAATAAACTGTTCTCGAGTGTTAAGACAAGTGTCAGGGTTTGTTTAGTCAATACGCTTCCTCCCGATTTCAGGAAATTGGACGGACTTGGATCCAGATGTCGTTGGAAGACGAACCGACGCTCTGCCAATTAACAATCTGTTATGTTATGATGAATCACAACAGAGTATAAACAGTCCACACATTTTTCATTCTTGTGTATTGGCCCATAAATTAGGAATTCTGAATATTTTTGGGGAATTCGTAAGTTCCACTTAATCTTTAACGGACCTATAAATACATTGACAGTTTACTAAAGAACCATTCTAATGATATATAAAGTAGAAAGAGATTTATATATATATTTATTTAACATTGAGTATGTCACACACATATATACAGGTACATGTCACGAAGGTTGCACCGATGAAGAGATCTGCACATTGTATTTAAGAAGACGAATGTATTTGTCCCACGGGTGGAGTCATGCAATGTAATTTCACCCGAATCAAACACACAAAAAATTATTTTAGCACGCATTTAAATCCTGGCAGAACAATTAGGCGAGGATCGAGATCTGACTTCCTCAGGCATCTGAAATCAATAAGCTGAAGAGAAAACGTGCCGTAAAATCACGGAGCTCCGACTCCGATCAGAACCAGACCGGTGACTTTAAGCCACGGACTGTTTTTCCGTCCTTTGAGGCATGTGAGGGACTGTGTGTGTTTCCGACTGCATGCGAGTGTGTGTGTGTGTGTGTGTGTGTGTGTGTGTGTGTGTGTGTGTGTGCGCGGGTGTTATTTTCATAACTTCTTGCCCTGAGCCTGCACAAATTGCAAATTTCCTCCCGTCTTTCAAAAAACACTTCCAGGCCGTTCCCACTTCTCCACCCAGCTAAGACGGATTCGGACTTTGTTTACATGCTTGATTTAATGATTCAAGTTCTTATCAGTAAAATCATTTTATTTGATTACAGTCAGGACATAAAGATTATTTCCTTTTCAGTAAATGAATTTAATTCATTAGGGTTTACCTCCTATCTTAGTCTCCAATTCACCTTACATGCATGTTTTCTGACTGTGGGTTGAAGCCGCAGTATCGGAATCAGATTAACTGAGTACGGAAAGTGGAAAGCAACACTCGCACCCCCGTCAGCGCTGCGACCGGAGTGCCCTGGGTCCCAAAAGTCATTTTTATCAGATATCAAACTTTTAAAAAGTGAATGCGACTGATACAAATCATCAAAACGATAGTATTCGACCCTACATATTACTTCAAACATGTTTTATGTGCATGTTAATACACGTGATACACATGGACTGAACTTTTCTCTGCTGGTATATGTTAGGGCAGATCATTTAAAAGCAGCTGCTCAGAATATTTTTTTAAGAGTTTTAAGATTTAATAACTCACCTGCTCTTTGAATTTTGAACAGGTGAGACAAAAGAAAGATCGACCGGTCAAGAAACACTCACCTCTCACGGGTGGATGGAGTTCGTCTCTGACGACAGGCGACAGCTTTCCTGAACAAAACAGCAGAAGATCAGTGACAGCGCCTGAGATGACGGTAAGTGCAACAGGAGGAGGAGGCTGAATCCTGAACAATACTATTGTGAAATAAAAAAGTGCTTTAGTATTCTACTGTTTATTACATCTGAACTATATTTTGAAGGCCGGCCAGTGTGGAAAGGAGGTTGTTAAAGAAATGATTTCATGCTGTAACATATTGAATTTGAACCAAAGTAAAACATTTCCAAACACACTTTAAAAAATATATTTTGCGTATTTCCAATTTTACGAGTTGTATATTTCAAGCTTGCTCGATTAATTCATTTATTAAGTTTTATTTGATTTGAGAACTGATTAGTTTTCCCTGGTCATTTATATCACATGTATTACTTTTTAAATTGTTATTTGTTTTTCATTTCTCATCATTAATATCGACCTACCACAAGCCCACAACCTTTGGTTCTACCAATCCAGCTCTACCAACCATATAAACCCAATGATAATATTTATTATAATAATTATAATAATATAATTGTAACACTCGGGTCCTTTTCCCCATTCTCTTCAGTCGGACCCTTCGAGGGCCCTGTTGCCTTTGTTGGGTTGAATCCAAGTTTATCTTCCTACTGTAATGAACTTCTGTGGAAATCGAGGAGCAGAGCTCATCAAAACCTTTTTCATTGCCACGAGCAACATTCGATTGACAACACAGCATCACATGCGGCGGAGCATTAGTACGTATTACGCTGTGCATACAAATTTAAGCACTAAATTTCAAAAGCATTATCATAAAGAAGTGGACGGTTGCCGGTGACTTTTTGACCCGCTCTGAACAACGCACTCCCGCTGACGCAGCAAAAGTGAATAAGTCGGACGATGAAAAATGTTTTTGGTTTTTTTCCCATGACGGAAAATGAAATGTCGTCCAGCGGACAATGCTCCGACAAACACACCGGGGAGCCGTCCCTCGGAAATCCCTGTGATGATTTTTAAAACTGTTCTGATCCCTAGTCATTTAAAAAAGAAGTGGTGGACATACAGACATACACACACACACACACACACAGCAGATTGACTTGCGTAGATCTGAGCGCCCAGGAGCGTATTGATCTTAACAGGGAGGTGTGGCCTAAGCATGTCGTTGGCTCATTGGTTTCCACGACGATGTGACGCCCACAACACGTCCACGATCGTGTTACGAGACCGAGGACGAGCTGCCCGGTGCGGCGACCTTTGGCTCTTTGGCCGTTACACTAGTGATAGGGGGATTTGGACAGGTCGTACTCTTGGACCGGTTGGGCCGCGCGCTCGGATCGTTCCGGGTGTAACACGCACCATGTGGTCCCGGGCGTCGTCTTGCGTGTGCTCTCCCTCCTCCTCCTCCTCCTCGTCTTCCTCTTGCTCCTCCTCCTCCTCCCCGTCCTCGCTGTTCTGTCTTTGCTGCTCCTCGTCCTCCGGCTCGGAGCCGGACTCCTGCCACGCCTCTTCACTTTTGCACTCGTCTGCCGCCCTCAGTTCTACATGCAAATACACAGACGGAAGCACAAAACGCCCACACGTTACTGTACACGAGCGCAGAGAGTGTTGAGTGGACCTGGACGCGCGTCATATCGTCATAGGCCACGGAGACACCGTGGCGAAGAGAACGCACTGCATATCACATCCTCTATGATTGAAAATGAGAGGTCGATTGGAGCTTTTGCTTGAGAGTTATGAAGGATTTGAAAACGTGTCTTGTAAAATAGTAATGAACCAGGGGAAAACCCCAGAACCAAGGGGGAAAAACAAACTCAAAAGATTTCCTTTACAGGAACAAACTACACTATCTAGTTTTGCCCATTGGTGATGACAGAATGTGACTTATATCAGTATAGTTGGTCTAAAATCATTCGCTCAACTTTATATATATATATATATATATATATATATATATATATATCTATATATCTGCATAATGATCGCTGTGCAAATTAATCTTACAAGTAGATTAAAATACAAACTCAATGCAAAGACGCGACTAGACGCGACTAGACGCAAATTTTGCGTCACTCACAGAATAACGCGGAGACGGGAATTTCGCGTCGTTTGCTCAAGTTGACATATAAAAAAATGTCAGCGCGACGCGCCACCGCGAGATCCAATCAGCGCTGGGATCTTCGCTACGTCACTGTGGTCAGACGTCCTGACGTCGTATCAGGAATGGAGGATGAAAAACTAGCGCACTGGGCCGTCCCGAGCTTGTAATTGTTTTCACGGTGACCGGGCGAGGAAGAAGGAGAAGGCCCGGCAGGAAGTGAGCGAGGGAGCTGTACGTGTGTGTGTGTGTGTGTGTGTGTGTGTTTAGTCACCTGTGGCGGTGATGCGTGTGTCTTCCGTGATCTGCTCCAGTCGGCCCAGCAAGGCTTCGATGTTGGCTTTGATCTGAGTCAACTCTGACTTGATCGCCTGAAGCTCTGTACCTCTCACTGCTGCTGGAGACAGAGAAAGACAGAGAGAGAGAGAGGTCGGACTAATACGTGTGCAAAGACATTCCGCTAGTTCAGAGTCTTATGATTACTCTTATGCTGGATCCTGAGAGAGCAACAGCTCGCCAAGTGATACTCCGAGGTCACTCAGGGGTCAAATGGGAACCCTGACCCCTGACCAGCGCCAACAACAGCAGGGAACCCGTCGCAACGTTCCACAACAGGCAGATGAGGGATTCAAGGAGCGGCTTTGGAAATCTGACAGTGATATTTGAATGAAGTGTGAAAGCGACACCAGAGAAAAGGTCCTGGATTATTCATCCAAAAGGATCGGGATTCCTTATTTTTAGGATCCATCACCTCCACTTCACAATATCTCATCTGTTCTTTTATTCTATTGATTGTTTTGCTTGTGGAATATAAGTTATTCCCTTTTTTTTATTAATGATTTTAATTAAAATCATGGTAGGCCAGTTCATTTCTTTAACTTGATATAACGTATTGCTGCAGAAATGTACCTGACGACACACTTTTAACAATTTCATTAACGACAAAAACATTCAAGCTGCAATGTAATTAATTACATACATTTTTATACTGTTAAATATAGAATTTCAGAATTTGATTTGTTGGTTTGTTTACTCATTTATATTTTCAATTCCCTCTCGTTGGACTCCTAGTTTTACTGTGAACCGGGCGGCTGTGGCTCAGGCGGTAGAGACGGTCGCCCACTGCCCAGAAGGTCGGTGGTTCGATCCCAGCTTCCCCAAAGTCAGCATGCTGAAGTGTTCTTGGGCAAGACACTTAACCCTAAATTGCGAGTGGTCGATAAGACTTTTATGTTTTACATTGGCTGAAATACTGTATTTTCTTATATCTTTGTTCTGCACGAAGAAAATGAAACATTCACAAATGTTAAACAACTGCAGGAGGCCGAGGAGGGAGAGAGAGAGAGAGAGAGACGGAGGCCAGGATTAAAAGTGATGAGTACATTAGTAGCAGCAGACAAAGCAACTGGAGTCCTGCGACACATCTGGACGCTGTTTGAGTTCCGCCACAATCCGCTCACGAGTCCGACCATGTTTCACCGACCGAGAGCGAACGTGTGGTCCTTGTTCAGTGCGGATCTCTCACTCCTCCTTTCCCTTCCGTCTTTCCCTTTCACTTTTTCCCTTTTGCTTCTTCCAACATTTCTTGTCTTGCTCCCAACTCCTTATTTACCTTATTTGCTATAGTTCCCCCTCATTCCTCTCTTTCATCACTTCCATTCCCTCCATTCTTTCTTTTCCAATCATCCGTTGGAATTTGAAATCCAAGGCTAAGGTTTTTGTTTAAAAAAAACAAAAAAAACCTATTCATTTCAACGTATATCTTTGTGCAATTCAAACAGATGATAAAATAGAGCTCTGGGCAGATGCAGGATTATGCCGTTTTCATTTTATTATGTTAGTATTTCATTTAAACCACGTACTGTATGAAAAAATGAATCAATCAGTGTTAAAGACTGATTTCATCTGTCTGATAGAGTATTAGAGAAACACTTCATGTTTCCAATAAAGCATTGAATTCTTCAACCAAATAAATCAATGATTTACAAAAATCCAAGAGAAAATCTCTGCAGGTCACAAACCTTATGTACATCATCTGATATATCACTTAATAAGTCAGATGCGATAAAACACTTTGGGGAAACACGTGAGGCGGAGAAAAGCAAAAAAGCACAAAGGAAGTATTTAACTATTGGACTTTAATTATATGTTATAAATTCTATATGATCTTCTACATTTTATTGCATCTCCCTGACAGTCAGCCAAATAAGCCAGTTTGGGCGGCTTTACATTTGAAAGCCATATAGTTCTATGGAAATCGATATATACTCGGAAAATCTTATCTGAACTGGTTCTGAAGGGAGATATGGAACAAGTCCCGTCTCCTCTGACCTACTGCGTCTCGCCGTTCAAAAGAAGGAAGCTATTCCGTATTCGAATAGCAGCCGAATTCCGCTGTAACCTTCTCATTGTTTCTGGCTATAATATCCTCTTTTGCAAATAACTAAATGAATAAATAATGGGCTGTTGAATCTGTCACTGTCGCTGTCACAAACTATCAGATTATTTAGTGTTGAATCCATTACTGGCAGCTCTGAAACCATTTTCCCCCCCTTAACACAATTCCAATGAAAAACATGTGTTTTGTCAACATGTGTTCATCAAGAAAAAAGCCTGTTGTACTTTTCTGCTCTTCATTTTTTTCTGCAATTTATCCACCACAAATCATTTTTTTCAGGAACCCTCCTATCCACTATTTGTGAAGCACAGGGAACATCTTGTGGTACAATTCAGCAAATGAGGAATGTACGGAAGAGTATTAGGGCCAGGCATAAGAAAAACAATGGTGAATCTTCCTTTTCGAGAATAAAGTCGAAATGTCGAGAATAAAGTCGAAAGTTGTGACCAGGAAGCACTTCTCAGCAGCACCAAACAACCGGATGTTGATGTTTTGTTAGCCAGTTTGCTAAGCTAACGCTAGCTGCTAACCAAGTTGTAAAGTTGCGATATTATTGCTGACAGGCTGAATCTGGAAGAAACGACACGGTGACAACGGGTGTTTGCAACATGAACGTCGACGTGTGTCCCGACACGATAATGTTCAACTGCAAACAACCGTTAATGAATTTTGAGAGACGTGCAGTTAGCGGAGCTAGCGGAGCTTTTCTAACGTTAGTTAACGTGGACGTGTGACGGCTGAACTGGAACCACAACACGGACGTTTAGGGACATTTCAACTTTAATCTCCACATTTCGACTTTATTCTCGTAATGTTGAATTTCATTGTCGCGGATCAAACAGATTTAGTGAAGCAAATTTTATGGATGATGTGAATTCGAAGGTGGCGTGAATGATACAGGGACAAAATTGAATTTTCAGCGCCGTGGATCTGTGATTCGTCTTCATGAACATGAGGCTACAAATCCTCTCACATAAAAAATATAATCAATACTCTGTCGGTGACTTCCACCTCTTAGCGGCGACACAGAGACCAATCGGGTTGCGTCTAAAAGCGGCTTCCAAACGACCCACGTGGCAAACATTTTGCTGACGCACGTGGCCGTTGGTCAAAAGTCACGACATTATTCATATTCACATCCGCGACCAAGTCCAGTTGCTCCAAGCGGTTGCTTGGTCGGGGAAACAGATGGTTTTATGCATTTGTTCCAATCAACAAAGTCAATGAGTGAAAGTCTGTGCAAGGTTTTTTTTTTAAAAACATCAGCCGTGGTACTATGAGATCACTTTTTCCCACTTCTCTGCAGGTCACTGCTCATTTGAAGAGCGGGATAATAGTGTCTCGCACCTGGAGACCGTCAGGGAACAGGAGCACGATTCCCACCCAGACGTCTGCAATCCCAACTTAATCCTCGATCTTGTCAAAGCTGAGGTAAAAAGTTCCCACCGTTCCATCTCCATCTGCAGCTCATTTTCTCGCCGGGAGAGAAAACGTCTCTGTCGCAGCACTGCCTCGCTCGTTACGGTATAAACGGTAAATGGGCTGAATTTATGTTGCGCCCCTCCCGTCTTAACGACCACTCGGAGCACTTTACGCTACAGGTCACAGCACCGCTCGCATGAGTCAGCCTTGAAGAATAGAAAAGGCTCTAATCAAATCCATCCATGTCGGGACGGACAGATTCATTCAGAGGGCTGCTTCTTCGGTTTCCGACCTATTGCAACTACAGGTACAACCTTCATCAACTCTCAGGCCACGTCCATACGGCGACGCTTTCGTAGCATTTTAGCGCCGTCTCAGAATTAAAGGGGCAGTCAGCGGTTATTCTCTCTTTGGTGTTGTTGTGGCGTGTTGTGTGGTGCGGTCCGCACCATCTTATTTGTTTTCGATTTACAGGGCCTGGGCTGAGCCGAAAACCAAGATTTTTTTTCGCCGCACACACAACAGCGACAGCTAACGGACGGTGAGGAAATATTTGCCATTTTTTTTTACAAAGCGTGTATCGCTTAAGAATCGCTTCCTGCCCCTTTGATGCCCGTCCACTCTTACACACGTGGAAACATAAATGGAAGAGACTGTCCTCCGTCAGAAAACGACCAGAAGGTCGTACTATGATGTATGAGGTCGTATGGTACGCGGCCGCTGGTACGTCCGTCAGGTTTGTGTATTTAAATGGATATTTCCTTATATTGTGTAAAGAAATCGTACCTGATATTTGAATTGTCAGTCCACTACCGTTACATTAGAGAGATTGACAGAAAACAAGGGCTTTCCTTAACCGTTTGATTGAAAACCCAAACTATTTGAAAAACAAAAGAATCGGCAAAAAGGACGAGATGGTTTCGGCGGTTTGAAAACAAATCTCATAATGTCGACCTCAGGGTGTGTGGTGAGAGGACTGTCACCGCGAGCACAACCGACTGTACATCGGCGAGGCTTGCGGTTGCACACAGAGCATTATGGGGAAAAAAACAACTAAGCCCCTGTCTGTTCCTTATTGTGAGCTTTCATCAACAAACAAAAAACCGAGTGGTGCAAGTTTGATGAGTGCAGAGAAAGACCCGTCGTTCAGCAGGCAAAAGAAAAACAAGAAAAACAACGAAATGAAGGAGAGGTTCAGGTCCCAGTCAAATGTGCAAAGAGCTGACGGGGCGTCAGCGTCTCTTCTTCAGATCCACGTTCTGAAACGGGATGTGAGATGAATGTCTAATGAAAATAAAGTGACCTGCTGCTTGAACCTTCCGCTGAAATGTAAAAACGAGAGATCTGAGAGACGGATGAAGAGGAGTCAGAGAGAGATAGAGGAAAAACAGAGAAGATGATCATATAGATATGACACACCTTTTAAATGAAACTTCATGTTTCCTAAAACTTCCAATTTATTGGAACAGCATTTGCTTTAATTGTCAATTACAACCGCTGCAACACTTAAACTACTACTGGTACTAGGATTATGATTTACTACTACAATTGTATTTTTTTCCTCCACTTGTACAATGCATCCCCAACAAAAAAATAAAATAATATTAGGTACATTATGAAATATAACAGATTTTTTCATTTTCTCTAGTAATTCATACAAAATGTTTTTGCCAATGACTCAAAAATTCAGTCACAGGAAATGCAAGTTTGAATATTTGATTGTCAAAGCAGATAAAGTTAATTTTTTTTTATTAAGATTGTCATCGAAACATTTGATAGTATTGTTTGTGTAAGCGCACACAGCACCACGTACAGTAAGCCAAGTGTAATTTAAAAAGAACTTTATTTATTATTATAATCCAAGTAGATTTTTTAATATAAGAAAATATGACATTTATGGCTACCATCATTAAGATTGAAAGAACAAAAAAGGCGAAATGTATGAAAAATAACTTTGACTGTGTAGTTGAGGGAACAGTTGTCAAAGGGGGTTTACCTGCAGTCACTCTGCTCTCAGGACAGAAAGTAAGAAACATCATTTTTTTCATCGTTAAATCCTCCAAGATACTGCAGAAATGAAAGGAACTCACATTTCTGTCTGTTGCCGTTGCTGGTGGGGAGGACGGAGGCGTTACGCGCCAGCAGTTTGACCGGCAACGATTTGACTCGTCGCACCAGAGGCACGGCCACCCGCGGGCGTTTGACGGGCACCACCCGGGGAACCGGAGACACCCTGCCACGGAACTCGAACAACCTGTCGAGACGAGAGAGGACGGCAGGAAAGAGAAAAGGGAGAAAGATGGGAAAATGATCCTACATTTTCCAAACCCTAGTTCAAAGACAGAAATTAATTCATATACAAATTATAAACTGTTACAACAAACACGTTTTGGAAGGAACGTGCTATAATGGAGAGCAGAAGGAATTACAGGGCACAATTTGCTCACTTGAAATAAAGTAAAGAAATGTTGACATGGAACAAAATCCAGACGTTAATGATGTAATCCTACAAAACATATTTGGGTAAAATATATTAGATTCATATTAAAACAGAATTTGCATGTATGACAATATATACTACAGATGCAAAGTGAGAACTTTCTGACCACACCAGTCTGTAGTACGTGCTACAGTATATATACTCATGCTTACTGTATTGGCATTAGCAGCTCATAAAAGAGATTAACATACATACTGTACATTTGCTCTGAATGATACAACAACAGACCCAAGTCAAACTCGATCAAGTCATTTCCAATGGCATTGTTGCCGCCAGTGACTACAAAAGTTTTTTCAAAAAAACCTTTAGTTTTGATTTATTATTTTTTTTCGGAGCTTTTGCACCATCATCTGACTTTCTTTTTCCAGATATAAGCAGCTCCTGAATTTCCTTTGATACAATGTGTGTAAATGTCAATGTCCCACTTAAATGATACATAAACTTCAATCTGCATAGTGGTATTAATATATTTTTTTTAACGTACAGTTGAATTTAAAACACCACCCACACAGTTTCGACAGGTATACTTCCATTTGATGGTCAGTGTTAAAGTCCAATTGAAAAAATAAAATAATCAGGATTATGATCATGTGATGGATAAAAGTCTGCAAATGATTATCTCAATGTGAAGGTCCATCAGTATTAGTCAGACAAATGCAGATTCCATTTTCTGACTCTTAAGGGCAAAATGACATACTGTTATCATTATAGAAGAATCAACGCACGCATCACAACAACCGTCCAAGCTGATCAACAAGACAGACTGGAAACCACAAGGCTGCCGTGTGTTATTGTCTCATGAAGACAAATAGTCTGCTGATGGTTATGATGGAAAATCTTGTTTTATTTGTGTGTAATATGCTGCAATTTGGTAATGACCATCGTGGATTTAAAACAAAAGTATTAATATTTACTTTTACTGCAGGTGTTTAACCCTGCATGTGTCCGATTTCTCTGATCCAAACAAGGATTTCATTACATCCTTAACAATGTCCTATTGGATACAACAAAACACAACAATTTTTCTTTTTTAGAAAATGTCCATAAAAGCAAGACATCTGCGGTCTTATGGCTAAATGTGACCTGGGAGTAATAACGGGTTTTATATGCAGAGGAAAATTATAGGAAATGTACCAAAGGCATAATGAATAGGAAAAACGACAACATAACAAAAATAATAGTCAATATTTTGTGTAATTTGTTGGTGCCACTTGTGAGGTTTATGTGGATCAAAATGATTTTATAGTTTAAACATCATAACTATGATGTTTACCCCATTTATGACCACACACTCCTAGCCGCACTGAGCTTTAATACAATAACGGTAGAATAATATTGGTTAATATAACTATGTTCCATCCAGAGAATGTGTGTTTCATGAGAGAAGATGACACCTCGGGAGATCTGTGTGGAATATGGTGATTTATTTCTACCATTCTGACAATACTGACCTCGTTTTGGCTCCGACATCATTCAGTCCACTGTCGCCTGCGTTTGACACTTACGGGGACGAGCCGTTATGTTTTTTGGCTTTTTTTCTCATGCGCAGCGCAAAAAATAAGGTCCAAAATCTTCAGCTTTACTTCCTCCCAGTGAGTATTCTGATTTGCTTTCAGCTGCAAATTTTACAGATGGTCATGAAACTCCAAAGTAATAAGTCTGATAATCACCACAGATCATTTGTCCAGATGGTAAAAATCATATTGTGTAATATGGCAATTTAATTCTACCATTTGGACAAAACAGTTCCACTGCAAAAAGCAAGTAACCGGATCAGACACGGTCTTTATACACCCCGGATTTACTGTACAAATCATACATCACGAGATCAGCTTCAGTTTTAACACAAATGATTTCAGGCCAGGGCGCGTTTGAGGCATAGAATATAAAAATAAAGGAATAGAACAGATGGCAAAATACTTGCAGAGGGTAGTTACACGTAATGAAAGAAAGAAAGACAGGCTCCTTGCCAGCCATTCAGCTTTCAAGGAAATTAAAATTAGCCTTGTACGTTTGCTCACCACAGGCTTAGTCATAATACTCACTGCATGTTGTACGGTCACAGAGTGAATACGAGAGGGTGAATACGAGAGAGACAAGGTGAGGGTGCGAAATCAAAGTGACAGGTGTAAATCAAGGCTGAGGTCTGGCCCAGCTGGTCAGCATGTTCCAAACTTCTGTTCAAACAGATGTCCATCTACTAACGCTCAGTCGGAGTTCTCCCGACTCTGATATAGGAGCTAATTTGTGGAAGGTGGTGGTAGAAGGTGTAGAGAAGCTAAAGTATCCACTGGGCACAGTAAAACAATTTTGTTTCCTTTGCAGGGTGACCCCAAGCGATGGGATGAAGAGCACAGACATCTGGACCCGTTAAGGTGGTTCGGGTGTCTGATTAGGATGCCCTTTGGATACATCTATGTGGAGGCATTCCAGGTATTTGGAACTTGGAAGGCAATCCAAAGTATGAGAGCGACCTGCTGGAGGGATTATATATGTATCACATCTGGCCAGGTCCCGCCCTCAGGATCACCCACGGGAGGCCGAAGGAAGTGGCGAGGGGTGTCCGGGCTACTTCACTTTACTTTATGTGTGCTGCGGGTTCTTCAACTTCTTGTACCATAGAGCTCAACAGTGAGGTTTCCGGTAGTGAAAATCCCTTTCATACTCTGAATCAAGAATTTTCATTTTGAGCCATATGTCGTAAGCATCCAAGGTCGACTCACCTCGAGCTACGAGGTTGAGAGAAGATGGTATATGTAGAAGCCACAAGTCCGTATGACATCAACCTTGTACTAAGAAAAACTTGTTTTATTGGCTATGTCATTGAGAAGTACTACACTACCCACAATCCTTAACTACACGGAGGGTTTAGATAAATACAGAAGACACTATAGGGTGAAGGTCCTCTGAGGACGGGTTGGGTCTGAGGGGGTTTAATACGCCCTACAGCTCGGACAGGGGCAGATTTTGGGATGTCACTGCACTGTGACATGTGCGACCATCTAAAGATCTCCTCAATGCATTGAGTATCTGAATAAAAACTTCTGTGTGAGACATCCACAGCTTCTGGCTGCCTGATTATAAAAATTATTATAGACTTCAGCTTTTTCCAATACACCACCTCAACGGTACCAATAGTAGAACATTATTACCTGTGGAAAAACAAAGACAATGACTGAGGATTGCCTACAGATTGTTTACTCTGCAGTTGGTTGCTTGGCTGCAAAAAAATACTATGAACAAGAACCAGCCATAGTGAAAGGCACTTGTCATCATTTCCTTTCCCAAGCTTGTTTCCATATATCCCATCCTTAGATTAGAGACAGACATTAGTTTGACGTCTGGGCTCATCAGACGCATCAGGACTGATTCATCTCAGCTGTCCATCTCTACGTTCTGTTCCGCTCAGTTCACTTTTCAAAAACAACACCAACAAAAACATGTCCTCCCGTCTTTCTCTCTGTATTTTACTACTAGAAGTAAAGATTGGGTTTCAAAGCCCTCTGCTCACATGAAACTCCGTCGAGACGTGGTTGGGTGCAAAAGATCCGCTGCGAGTACAAGGAATGCCAGGACTCGGAATGCAGCCTTTTGCGTTTTCGCCCTCAAACTTTTAACAGCGATGACGTTGATGATGACTTTCAGCTGGTCTTGTCACACATGTTGTTGTTGCCACATTGTGGTTTGACTGTAAAGGTCAATGTAAATGAACTAAATTTGACCAAATATTCCTCAGATTGGATTTTATCAACATGCAAGTACAGTACAGCAAAGCTTCCACCCCCCGTGGAAGCTTTGGTTGTAAATCTTGTCATTCTGATTAAAGCCGTTGTTAAAAGCATCCTGTTGTGTTATCAAATATGATAAAGTGCTAAGAGTTTCTGTCACGAATATTTCATTTTCATAATGATTTAGATCATTCTTTAAGTGTAGTCCAAAAACAATTTCACGAAACAAAACAATTTTTCCAAAAAAATGGACAACAAAGAAATAACAAATTAATCACAAGCATTCAACATTCAACTCAATACGTACATACTTATTTTTTCTTTGTAAATTTTCTTGGATTAAAAAAATATTTGCGCAACATTTGAAATCATTGTCCAGAGGAATTCCACAGTTTCACTCCATACACAGAAATACACATCTGCTATGATGCGGAGCGTGAATATGAACTTTTGATATTATACTTTCATCCTCATCACTTGATACAAACAGCTTCTGTGAGTGTTTCAGGTAGAAGTCCGTGTCTGCCATAACACATAATCAATAATATTTTCAAGTCGACTAAATCTTTTAAGTTTGAAGACGTGGATCGATTAACAGTGTGTTGGTATGTTCTCTGACGTTGACCTTGCTTCAGAATCTCTCTCAATTTGAACCATTTTGATTTGATCTTCCTTTTTTCAATTACTCAAAAACCATAAATTTAGTTTCATTCCAGTTCAAAAATAATTTGTTTTCATCTAACAACCTCTTAAGTTTTACCATATGATTGGTTCCCTCCCTCTCTCCCTGTTGTGTCGACAGAATTTTGGATGTGTTCTGACGTTCTTGGTCCTGCGTTGGACTGGGTCTGACTCTTCTTGGATCTCTTAGCGTAGAGTAGTAGAGTAGTAGATTAGTAGAGTAGTTCTCTTATTTGAAAAACAGCCGGTTAGATCAGGGTATGTTTTTAATGGGTCCATCGAGTGGATCCAGTTTTTGGTTTTTTTGTGGCAAATCCAACTCAAAGACCTTAGTTTTGGATCAGATGTGAATGAGATTAAATAAAAGAATAATAACACACATTGCAGGTGAGGGGCCGCATTTACAAAATCTACAAAAGACATTGTCAAAGTTCAAGTACAAAACTCCTTTGTTACACTTTTTAAATTTCACCATAAGATACTTATTTACTTACTTGCTGTAGATGGAAAACAATTGACCTCCTGTTGTGTCATACAATTTTTACAGTGACTAATCTGTGATATAATGAGATATACTGTGAATTGAAATAGAAATGTATTTGCATCGTGCCATCTCATACAAAGTAGAAGAGATAGAAGATGAATTGTATCATTCAGTTCCAGCTTCTCCCAGTTTCAGCCTGACAAACTTAATCTTTGGAAGCAGTGGGGTTTCAACAGGGATTAAATCTAACATTCCTGCACAGATGCACACCTGCAAAGCTACAGTGATTAACCCCCGCCCCCATTTCGCCTGATATCTAAGACGACTTCTCAAAAGAACCATCTGCTCCATCATCGCCTTGTGTTTGAAGTGAACCAGTCAATACTCAACCAGTTCTCCTCTCTACCATATCATATTACACATTTATTCACGTGACTCTTTGAACTGTTTAGCACACGTACATTAAATACCTGCACGAACAAGCTATTTATCATCTTGGGATGAATCATTTTAAACTGCAATAACAATCCAAAAAAGAGAGGATTGGCAAATTGAAAGTGTTGGTCACAAAATTTTAAATAATTTTTTCTTTGATTCAATTTACACAGCAAAGATGTTCTGACCAACAATTTAAATACATGTTGTAAACAAAGTAAGTTGCATTTTGAACTTTAACTGTTTTATTTGATTTAATATATTCCAGTGATTCTCAAACTACTTTCCTCCCGATCTTTCTGAAGTTACTGTTGTGAAAATGAATAATGCAAGTTAAACCTTCGCCCAACAACAACACAAGTTAATCTGCTGAACCGACAGTGAACCCGTGGCCTCAACAGATTTTGGATTTACCTGATGATGAATTTGGTTCAATGACAATCACCTGTTTTTCTTTTACTCCCTGTCAAAAATCGGTCCATCTTTACTTGTCTCATACTGCTGCCTGGAAAAATAAATTCTTGCTGATTCAGCAAGACTGACGCTGCCTCGCTAGCACCAGAGCAACTGCGTTGATTCGCTGTTGAAGATGAACTCCTTATGTCTCCCCATGTTCACATTTACTGCACGATAACAGCAATCCCATTGAGTGCTTTGAACACTATATTTGTTCCATAGTTATTGCTCGACAGATGGCTCTCCGAACAACAATCCACCTCAGGCCTTTGAGAGGTTAACGCGATGAATCTTAACTGCTGATCGCTGGAAACAGCAGAGCCTCTATGCTCCGCGCACCATCCTTCTTCTTACCTGTCGTAGAAGTCTTCTCTGTAGAAATCATAGTCAAACTCGTAGCCACTGCGGGAAAAAACAAAAAACACAATACAGCATGGTGACTTTGCAAACCATACAGGGCAAGCACGAGAATAAAACCACAGTTTAAACAATACATAAGAACAAAAGGTTTTTCTTGAGGGCTTCCATGCAGTTTCTAGTTGCATATATACAAATGAAAAATATAAAATATCAAATATAAAAATCAATACTTGGGGGAGAGACGGAGAAACCACGACATAGGCTACTTCATTTCACCGCAAGAGACAGAACAGGAGGAATAAAAATCGCAAGCGCAACCTGGAAACATAAACTCTCTCTCTCTCTCCCTCTGCAGAATGATGTGAGGTATGTTTAATGTGCACTGACACATTGTCCTAGCACACATGTCCCGCGTCCTTAGTTCCTCAGTAGTTCAATGCAAACAAGAGAGCGCAGGGTCTGGTTTCATAACTTGGCAGAGGACACAAAGAACTCGGGCGTTCTCAAACCCCAAGAACTAAGAATATAAAAGAACCTGGAGATAAATATACATGAATCACATTTCTGTGACTAAAATTGATTCCATATTTAATGAGAAATGACTTCGGAATGAGTAAGCGACGGCTCGTCATGACAAATCCAGATGAGACCATCGACCACCGCCGCAGCTCAACGGAGGTTTTAAGATGATTCCAGCCAATTCAGTTCCAGGGCCAGAATATCACTTAACTTCTTCCCCAACATTTTACAAAATGTCTTTCTGAAGCAACTAATTGAGTCACAAAAATGCTCCAAAAGACTCTGGAGATTATCAGAGTTTCGATGCAGTAGAGTTTATTCTTCCAAGAAGAAAAAACCCAGAGTCTTGACAGATTTACAGCTCGTTATACCATTTTGCTTCCTAGCCTCGGCAGTTGGTTCTTCCCCTGAAACTAATTGGGTAATATTTACTAATGTTGGCATTGCTCCTCCTCCTTGTGAGCTGATTGGGCAATCTTCATTTGCTAACCAACTCTCTTCATGTGCTAGCTAACCCTCTTCGTGTGCTAGCTAACTCTCTTCGTGTGTTAGCTAACTCTCTTCATGTGCTAGCTAACTCTCTTCATGTGCTAGCTAACCCTCTTCATGTGCTAGCTAACCCTCTTCATGTGCTAGCTAACTCTCTTCGTGTGTTAGCCAACTCTCTTCATGTGCTAGCTAACCCTCTTCATGTGTTAGCTAACTCTCTTCATGTGCTAGCTAACCCTCTTCATGTGCTAGCTAACTCTCTTCGTGTGTTAGCCAACTCTCCTCATGTGCTAGCTAACCCTCTTCGTGTGTTAGCTAACCCTCTTCATGTGCTAGCTAACTCTCTTCATGTGCTAGCTAACCATCTTCATGTGCTAGCTAAGTGGGGCATACAGATTCCACATAGTTTAAAAACATTTTTCAAAAACAGTTTCGTGGCCTCGGTTTGTTTTCATTGACACCTACTTGTCGAGCAGCGTACCATCGAAAGAGGGTAGAGACCAAAACCGGAGCTAAAGCGAGAACGGACACATCTCAATTGAAACGACTGAACTCTGTGACCTCTTATAAGACGCTTTTTTTTTTGAATTTTTTATATTTCTTCCACTTCCCATGTTCATTCCTTCCATAATGAATTAGTACGTTTAAATAAGTTTTGAAAGCTAAGTAGAATCTGATTTTTTACCTTGGTCAGACAGGAAAGGTTTCTGATATAGAATTCAGAGTTCATACAAATGCAGGACAAATACTTAATGAGCCTTGAAAATAAGGAATTCCAACATTTTAAGCAATGTTGTCTGATACCTGCTGCTGTAACACTGGAAATTTCCCAGCTTGGGATCAATAAAGTACCTATCAATCGACTGTATCTATCTATCTGTCTACCTACAGTATCTATCCATCTATCTATCCATCTATCTATCTATCTATCTGTCGTACAATAACAAACCTAAAAGTTATGACAGCCTTTGATGCGCGAGGACAGCGAAGTTAAAAATAGCGCTCTTGTTGGTGAAACAAGCACAGGTCTCATCCTCCAGCATCAGCAGGCGTGGGAGGTTTTTAAAGCTTTGGCCTCCTTCAATTAAAACGGTTCGGGACCTCAGTCCCACACGACGCCTTCATTTCCTCTAGTCAACACATCTGTGATCATAAACTGCTCTCAGCTCGTCTTTTAATATAGACCCAGGTCTGTAATAAACTGTGGTTATAGAGTTCGTGGAAAAAACCCGGTGACCGACCGACTGATCGGTCAGACGGATCAATACTGTGGTGTAGGCAGCGTGTACCTGTAGAGAGACGCCGCCGACCTCTTCAGGCCTTTAGCTCGGTTAGGCCTCGGATCTCCTGCCATGTTGATGTCTGAGGAAAGAGCAGAGGGGGGGGAAAAAGAATTTGGTTCTTGAGAACATTAATAAAAAACCTCGCCCACTATTTACTACCCATAAAAACACAAAAACGTTAAAACACAAATGCCTGCATAGGAGAGAAAGAATAAAAACACAAACCGTACAATAGCTGAAGAGGAGACAACACTTATAGTAGAGAAGTTCCAATAAGAGACTGGTGTGTTAGCTTGTGGTCTCCAAGAGAGGGCGGTATTGAGCCATTTCACAACATCTATACTAAGCTTTAAGAGAAATAAATGATCAGAAGTAAATTTAGAAATCAGATTTTTTCAGCCGTACTGTCTTGCGGAGCTGAATTTTTTTTTTAAATATCCTTAAATTGGACTTACATCAAAATCACAATGAGCAGCTTCTAATGTTGGAGATGTTTGGAAATGAAAGGATTAATAATTAAAGCTTTGTTTGTGGACAAGTGGGAAATATGCACGTATGAGAAACGACTAGTGTACTTTCTGTTTTTTACTTTCTGAGAGTCTAACTCAAAAGTGTTTTTTACATTTTATTATTTTTACATTTTACTCAAGTACAAGTAAAGTTACGTGTGTAAGAGGAGGTATAAAAATGTATTAAGGTGAGATTAAAATAGCTGTATGATAAAACCTGTGCATTGAAGAACCTCTTTAGGCAACCAGGTTCACATGCAGGGGTAAATACATTGGTATTTAAATGAATATACGCTGTTTGACAACATATAGCAAATACATGAAGGTTGTAATGTCTGTGTATAAAATACAATTTTAAAAAAGAAGATCTGTTGACTGTGGAAGAAAGAAGTAGGAAATAGCGTCTGGTGCCGTTACCCCCTGGCGGCCGACCGTGGAGGTTTTTCGCAGCAATATTAAGCGTCATAAATCGAAAAGGCTGCCACGTCTTATAGAACCAACAGCAGAAAGATGCAGAGATGTATGAACAGCAGCAAGCAAGAAGAAAAAAAAGCCCCACAGCGGCTGCTGCCGTCTGACGGACACAAAAACGCTACGTTGCTTAGCAACACACCACTATTGTTGATGCTCCCCTTTTGTGAGCGAGAGAAACAGTCCGTCATCTGTTGTCACTCTGCGAGTCTCGTTCCACCATCGGCTCTAGATCCGACTTCTGGCCAAGCACCTGTCAGATCTTCCTTAGATGTAGATTTAGAAGTAATGAAAAAAAAAAAAGTTGATTTCACTCCACAGAGTTGAAGACAGAACGTGTTTGTCTTCAAAATGTTGAAATAGGATCATTAAAAGGACAAATGTTCAATAAAATGTTGACGTGACTTTTAATGATCAGTACCTTGCAATGTATTTGGTTGAAATGTTGAATGTTGTAGCTTCGGCTTCACCTTTTGCTCTTTCCGGTAGATGTAACTGTGATCTTTACCGCTAATGGTTTATATGTCTCTATTTGCAGAAGATCTCATTTTCCCTGTGGAATATGTAAAGGTTCAACAACAGAATGGAATACACCGCGAGAAATCTTGAGACGTCCTGTTGCTTTAAATTCAGCTGTTCATTTGGATTCATTCGTTCTGGGTGTTTGCGCCGCGTGGGCGGCTAATGCCTCGCTCTGTTCCCCACACGAGGAAACAATCACGCACCTGTGATTCAGCCGTCCGTCATTAACCCATCCGTCCTTCCAACTCCCTTTCTCCTGTGTACGGTCTTCAGAAATTCCCAGCATGCACCTGGGGGGCCGTGTGGAACACTTCACCGTGGTCTCATTAGAGGGGGAATAGAGCTAACGTTTTCACTTTTCACCCAGCGTGCAATCGTGGGAGGGGGCACCTGCAGGAGGACACCCCACGCAGACACGGGACAAACGCCAAGCAGCGAAGGCGGCAGTTGGGAGAGGCTGGGAATTTCCAAGAGACGTTGACATGACGTCAGATTTAGAGGCACATCTGTGTTTACACCTCCAATGAGAACTTTTAACAATCTTTCTTAGGAATATGTTTCAAAGTCAATTTTCTCGTTTCTGGCCCCCGTCAGAGCACGAGATCGTCTGCAGACTGACATCGTAATTCCCATCATTTGAGCAGGATCGTAAAAATGACTGTTTGTAACGAGTCACGGGATTGACTATTGATGGGAAACGATTATATAATTAAATCTGCTGGAAAAGGCTCTGCCCCGTTGAGGAATCTCTAAAAGACTTAAATCACAAATAGAGTCATCTCAACAGGAGGCCATGATGAATATGTCGAATACGACGGACGATTTACAGTCACGTCAGACGACGTGTCAAGTGGCGGCGCTGAAAAATTCAGATCCTTGGGATTACAATTGTTTCCATTTTCTCGGTTGAGTAATTTTCCAAAAACAACACGACGGAGCAGGGAGAAGTGAAATAAAATAAAGAGGGAGTTTACAGGGGAAGAAGTCTGTGTGGGTGTGTGTGTGTGTGTGTGTGTGTGTGTGTGTGTGTGTGTGTGTGTGTGTGTGTCCTTGCAAACCACTGGACTCCCGCCTGCTCTTTCCACACCTGGCTGTAGTCAAAGTTCTGGATCACTGCCTCAAACACACACACACACACACACACACACACACACACACACACACACACCTTCAGCCAACCAAAACTTTTATTGACCTTCCCCTTCCTGACCTAGGGAAAAATAAAGGTGCAAAACACAAACACACACACACACACACACTCTCACACACACACACACACACACACACACACACACAAGCACACATGCACGCTCCATATGCCTCAATTAATAAGTCTCCTGCAGGGTATTGTTATTCAAAGGGAAAGTCCCTGAACGCAGCGTGCACACACACACACACACACACACACACACACACACACACACACACACACACACACACACACACACACACACACACACACACACACACTATTGACTGAGAATGTGTCTCGGAGCAGCAGGCCAATTCAGTCTGTCCACAAACCGTCGACACCTTCACTTCTTCTGTCGATCAACAAATTGGAAACAGTCTGTTCTTCTTCTTGTTCGAGGTTTTTTCCCCTCCAGCCGCTTTCATATTCTGAGCTCTGATGTTACGTTGCCATGTTTAAACCTGAAGTTGATGCTTCAAACTTTAGCGCTAATACTATAGATCTGATTGACCATTGCCCCTCAACGTCTCCCTCAGCGCTCCAATAATGACCGAGCGAGAACCTGGACAATCCTCTTAAACTATCCAGCTTCATACGTACGGGCCTCAACACCTCGCCACTTGAGCATGACCTTAAATATGTTAACATGTACAAATAAATACATTTGTACCTAAATCAGTTTACAACAACATGCAGTTGCTTTTTTTGTAATAAGTAAGTGCATTTTGAGCTCGTAAAGCCACACAAATTCTCACCATTGACTAAAACCGTCCAGCTAATGACTGACTGAGCCCATGTGTGACCTGCCAGCGAACCTGGCAAACTATGGTCCAGTTTGGAAACGGAATAGCTGAGCATGTTAGGGGTCATTAGCTCACCCATCGACGTAGCTCGCCCACGGGAAAGAATAGCCAGTCCGTTACCAGACTCCCAGGTCCACCTACTTCACAAGCTACTGTCTGGTTGGACCAGGTAGAAGCCACCGCCTCAGCAACACTTTCGAACAGAAGAAGACAATCTCTCGCTTTCAATTTCAACACACCAGTGTAATCCTTCCATCCTTCCATCCATCCATCTTTCCAGCTTCTTCCGATTATCTGGGATCAGGTTGCGGAGTCAGCGGGCTCAGCAGGGTGTTCAAGACATCCTTCTCCCTGGCCACACTTTCCAGCTCCTCCTGGGGGATCTCGAGGCGCCCCCAGGCCGGAAGGGATCCCCCTTCCGAAGGGGATACCCCTTCCAACCCAGAACCCCCTTCCGACCCAGAACTCGCCCCTCCGGTGAACAAGACCCCGAGATACTTCAACTCCTTCACTCGGGGCAGCACCTCGTCCCCACACCAGTGTAAATAAACACAAAAAATGGTTCCTCTGGTGTTTATTGGCCATGAAGGCATATTTTTACGAGAAGGTCCCACTTTTGTTTGGAGGAACTCTTTGGCGTTATTCCACAGATGGACAGTCGGTGGCAGCAGTGGGCCAGAAGTCGTAGCAGTGTGCTAACGAAGGCAGTGACGTAGGAGCGGTAAAAATTACGACAGGATATGATATATATATGATATTCCATTTCCTCTGTATGTTTTTTTTTTTGGCCTGTTATCTTGTTTTTTTATTTTTTATGTGAAGCAGTTGGTTTGTATCGTTGACTTTTACAGGTGCTATAAAAAATAATCATCATTATCACATTTACTTTTATGTTTGAAGTCATGTGTTTGCCTGCAAACCAAAGAGCCAAGGTAGTGATAATGTGTGAGAATCTCATATTATAAACTCTGTGCCTCCCAAGTAAAAGCACACGGTGGGCTGGAACACACACACACGCACACACACACACACACACACACACACACACACTCACACACACACACACACACAAACTGATTGAGCCTTCTGAGAAATCTAACATGTAATTGAGTGTGTGTGTATGTTGCAAGTGAGCAAGTACAATTGTCCCTTCAACCCAGAACAACACGCACATTTTCACTTGTACTTTCAGTAACACTCATTCATACTTTATGTTCGCGCACGCACACGCTCTCACACACACAACACACACACACACACACACACTGCATTGACAGAGGATTATTAAAGAAATGTTCCGTTTGAGTACTTCGCACCAGGTCGCTGTCAGCTCGTCTCTTCCTGCTCCGTCAGACAGTCAGACAGACGGACGGACGGACGGACGGACGGACAGACAGACAGACAGACAGACAGACAGACAGTCGGAGTGACAGACAGTCAGACGGACGGACGGACGGACGGACGGACGGACGGACGGACAGACAGACAGACAGACAGACAGACAGACAGTCGGAGAGACAGACAGACAGACAGACAGACGGACAGACGGACAGACGGACGGACGGACAGACAGACAGACAGTCGGAGAGACAGACAGACAGACAGACGGACAGACAGACGGACGGACGGACGGACAGACAGACAGACAGACAGTCGGAGAGACAGACAGACGGACGGATGGACAGACGGAGGGAGGGAAAAACTCCGGCAGCTTAAAGGCACACTCCGTGCAAATCCCATTTCCTCTCTGACACAGCAACGCAGAGGAAGGGCGGGAGCGAGTCAGCACAAAACCCTTCAAAAGGGAAAATGGATTTAATGGCACTCAGGGCTCATTAGAGGTTCCAGGGGCGGGGCTATCTTCTGCTGACAAACAAACAAATGGACAGAGGTTGAAAACAAATCTGTTCGACCTACAGTCATTCACAAGATTCTGTCCAAAAATGTAATCGTGAAAGATACGGCGTACGTCCATCAAGACTTCGTATCCCGGTCGGTCCCACATGTTCAGGCCTTTCATTATCCAAAACAAGCGCAGACATTGTGGCAGAAATGCAAGTTTTAATGCGGCGGATCATCACTAAACCCAAACATATGGGACACAAACAAGCATCCCATCGTGTGTCGGTCTGTGAAATTTGACCGATCGTCCCGCAGATTTGGCATCAAGGTTGAAATAACTCTCCGGAATCGTGGAGAAGTTTTCTGCGGCTCTGTTGTTTGAACAGCGGGAACAGAAACCGAGGGTAGGGCCGAAATGTTCCGTTCCAACAGAAACTAAATCAACAACAATTTTGATAATTCTTTGATTGAGCAAAGAAGTCAAACATATCCTTTTCCCCCCCTTTTTCTCTCTCATTCAGACTTTGCATCTTTGTATCCTCAGACCTCACAAGTTTCAATTTGCACTGACATTAAAAAGGAGAAAAGATCTGAAGCTGGGGCCGAGCGTCGCGGCCGTCTCCTTGTTTGTTCTTCTCATTTCTTCTCATGTGGTTTGCCACTTAAACCGCTTGAACGCCGAGGACAATGAGAACTCGGCTCTCATGGCCTAGAATTAGGACCTCATTATCTCCATTTTTAGGCAGAAGATATGATCTGAGCTGGCGTAAGTGGTAAGTTCTTAAAACCTGAAGTAAAAGTTCAAATCTGGTTTATTTTTAAACAAAGTATAAGATGTCAATTTACCATCTGAATGAGCTTCAGTGTTTGCTCGCGGGCGGATTATTTCAGTTCTGGACAATGTCAGGATTGCAGTGTTTTTATAATAAGCAGATTTCTAGGGTCGCACCGAACGTCCGGCAACCGAAATTTTTCGGCCGAAAATAGCAAAAAAAACCAAAACTATGTTTTTAATGAGGCGATCAAAAATAAAAGTAAATTTATTCATTTTAAGTTAAATTGTGCTTTGTTGATAAAATGTCTGCAAGAATGTAAAAAAAAGTTCAGTGTTACATAAATAAATAAATACATATTTATAAATTGTACTTTTGTAATTCATTTTCCCCCTGAAAATCAAGACAATAAAGCACATTGAGGCTATTTCAAGTATTCAATGTTGAAGCATTTGGCAAAATAAATGGAAACTGTAAAAAAAAACAAGTGTTTCATTTTGTTCGGTTTCGCCCAAAAGCTAAAACTATGAGCTTTAGCGTCAACATGTAATCACCGTTTTATCATTTTGTACATGAAAAAGTCTCAAACAATCCCGCCGACTCACCGAGCGTCTGTCCCGCCAGCACCCTGCCGTTCTCGCCGACCACGGCGCCCCTGGCGTGCCTCTCGCCGGCGTACTGGACGAAGGCGTAGCCCTTGTGCACGGAGCAGCCCAGCACGCGGCCGTATTTGGAGAAGATGCTCTCCACGTCCGACTTCTTCACCACCGCCGTGTTCAGGTTGCCGATGAACACCCGCGAGTTGAGGGACTTTGGGTCTGTCTTGTTGGTCACATTGCTGGTCTGGACCTTCAGCGACATCGCCGGACAGACGGAGGGCGGAGTAGCCGACGGGCGGATTGGACGGATCGGGAGGGTGGAGACGCGGAGAGACGACGGTGGGGGATCTGAAGGGAACGAAAGAGAACATGAGCCTGCGTTAGTCGTTGAAAGAGAGATGATGTCGGAGAGCTGGGACGCCCCAACCTCGCCGACTGTGACGTTTGAGGAACGTACTGATGATCTACCGCTTTATCCATTTAATGGTCGCGGGGCTGGAAGAGCCAATCCCAGCTGACATTGGGCAGCAAACAGAGACAAATAAAACCATTCACTCTCAAATTCACACCTACGGTCAATTTAGAGTCTTCAATTCACCTAGAACCAATCTACACGTCTTTGGACTGTGGGAAGAAGCCGGAGAACCCGGAGAGAACCCACGCATACACAGAAAGGCCCTGGTTGGTTGGAACCGGGCTTCGAGCCCAGGACCTTCTCGCGGTGTGAGGCGACAGCGCTGACCACTACACCACCGTCAGAGTCATAAGTCAATTAAAACATCCATACTTTATGTTTGCATTGAAATTATAGAAGAAGACAAAAATCTGTATATTCCAGCGCCCTGTCGGAAAACCATCGGTGTGAAGCAGCAGAACGCGGCTCAAAGGTGATTTCTCACACGGAGACCCCAGTGTTTCCCCTACCATTGAATTGGGCAGGGGGCTTTAACTACCGAATCAGAACTCAAAATATCAGACACTTCTTAGAATCAACCAAAAACTAAAGAAAATTCCAATTTCCAACAAATTGAACTCCACAAAATTGTCAGACCCAAAAGTGAAAAGAACAAACAACAACAAAACAAATCAAAAGGTAATCAAAGAAATAACAAAATCCAATCATCGGAACAAAGAAAAAACCAAAAACCACAAACCCGCTGATGGGAATCAAATAAAAAAAGAATATTATAATTCATTTTTCCGACCAAACCATAAAAACAGAAACCAAATAAAGAGGACACATGGTACTGCCTGCAAGTCAGTCGCCCAGCGTCGGCCCGTGCACTGCCCCGGGGGGGTTTCATCGTGATACGTACAATTTCCCGGCCGACAACGGCGCGAAGTTGGAACCACCGCGGCGTTGTCGGAAATATTAATTCAAGCTGTAGCAGCCGATTTCCTCTCATCTGAACAACAGCGAAGCCTCCAAATCCATTTAAAAAAAATTGGTCCACATATTTCTGGCCCATAAAATGTACAGTATCTGTCTTTATTACCGCTTGGCTGCTTTTCCCTCTCCCTCATTACAATTATTCAGCAGCGAGTTCAGTTCCAGGAAGCAGCGAAAGTTTATGATTCAGCACTGCGAGCTGTGTGTGTGTGTGTGTGTGTGTCCTTTCTATACTGCACCTTCCCAGTGACGGAGCAAGCGTGAACCTGATTGGTCGAACTCTAATGAATCAAATTGAACCCGACCCCGAGGGAATTGTGAGAGTTTGTTTCAGCAGCTCCACGTTTAGTGGAAAACGGAATATTGTTGATACGGCAAATCCATCATGTGTGTGTGTGTGAGACAGAGGAACGTACTTTAAGCAGGGTTGTGTGATGTGATACTTCAAAATGTGAATAGAAATAGGTTGATGGAAGCGTAGCTATTGTGATCCGACTTAGTTCAGTTGTGATGTACACCGGCCGTCCCAACGCCTCCTGGTGCCGTTAATAAATGATGATAATAAACTCATATTTGTGATGATATTTCCTAGAAAAGAAGGGGTTATGATTCCTACAGTCCCTGTCTGCTGTTGGGGTTTTGTTGTAAAGAAATTTAATCTCAAGTATGGATGACTTGAGTCGGAGAAACCTCATCAGGCGCCCGTGTCTGAGTCCTCAGGCGAATCACCAGATCCAGAAGACTCGTCCAGCACAGATCAATGATCTGTGTGTGTGTGTGTGTGTGTGTGTGTGTGTGTGTGTGCGTGTGTTTTGGATTAGCATTCGGATAAGCTCTCCAGGTTCAGTGATTCAGACCCATTAACATTTCCGCCTTCGCAGTCCCACATTGAGAAGAGAGCGAGCGGCGTCGTGGGCCCAGCTTTACGCCCAAAGGAGCTTTATAAGAAGTTCTCCACATATATCCTGGACTCTCCCTGTCATTCTGTGTGTGTGTGTGTGTGTGTGTGTGTGTGTGTGTGTGTGTGTGTGTGTGTGTGTGTGTGTTTGTGGGGGGGGGGATTTTACAAATGCTGCCTTCAGGCGCTGCCTTCAGGCGCTGGTTTAAAAGAGGCATCACAAATAGTTAACTTGCCAAAGAGGTGATCAAAGTCGGGGATTGCGGCCGGATACTGATTTGCACATCGCTCATGAAAATGAATGAATCCTGAATTATAGAAAATTAAAATTAAAATTGAATAGTTATTGACATTTTCTTTTTTGATGTTAAAAAAGTAAGAGATTCACTTTTAAATGATTATTTCCAATGTCTAACTTCTTAAAAACTATTTTGAGCAAATGATTTTATTACTGGCCACGTAACACTGGAAACAAATGAAATCAACCCAGAACGATTCATTACACTCTGTGTCAAATTCTGCCATGTTTCTTTCCCACATGGTGACTCACCATTCAAACGATGAAGTTGAGTGAAGTTCAGTGACGCTGTTCTGTTCTGAATAATCTCTATGGGTCAATTCATCATCAAATCATACGTGACTGTGAGCGTGGGAGTTTTATTGAACAGCGGTAACGGTGATCCACGCGTCCCGTTTCCTGCTCAATGTGCTCATTTAGTTCCAAAAGTTAAAACCTGAGCCAAATGATTTTGGTGCGTGAACATTTTATCACACAGATGATGATGATGATGATGAACTTCTGATTTCTGTGTTTCACTTCTCTGCAATTCGAAATTCAAACGAATCGTTGTCGAATATGCAAATGTGAGGCAAACAAAAAAACGGAAACTTCCAGAGCCGCAGAGGCAGCGGATCACGAGAGGACGGCAGGTGTGTCAGCAGACAGTTAGCATTAGCAGTTAGCATCCACGAGAGGACGGCAAGTGTGTCAGAAGACAGTTGCCGTTAGCATTAGCGGTTAGCATCCACAAGAGGCTGGCAGGTGTGTCAGCATTAGCATTAGAACGTTGTATGGTTGAATCTCTCCGATGTCGCCTCTAACCGTCTTGTTGATCACATTCTTCCAACGGTCAACCTAGGGCGAGCAGCTTTGGTGGGCGGGGCCTGTGTTATTTGCATATCATGAATATTCATAGACTCCTCAATGAGGGAGAGAGAGTGGACGTTTTTTGTTTTTTTTTACTTTATTGGGGTATGTTGATTGTTCATATTTTATTATTATATATGTATTCTGTAAATACACATTTAATTATATTCTGTATATTTGTCTATTTTCATTATTGTTCTTTCTTTAACTTATCACTTAACTAATTCATTTTTGAAACAATGGAGCTTCCCTGCAAAAGGTTGAAGATAAAAAAGGGGTTTTCATAAGTCAGTGTAAATAATATCCCTAAAATATCACACTGTAGATTAATCTTCACTTTTGCGCTGAAGGGAAATGCAGCTTTTGACTCAGGTTGACAAAAATGTTAGTCTCGTTTCTGTTGCTTTAAAAGGGACAACTGATAAATCACAGTATCACCTTCATATGTAATCCACAACTACAACTGATTATCTTAATGTTAATGTTGATGTTCTCTGGTGTCAGATGTAACCAGGACAGAATTCATTATGAGCATTATTAATTATGTCTGTGACTCCAGTCACAGCCATAATTAATAATGCTCATGTTTCTGACCTCTTTCTTTTTAAAGAAAGAGGTCAGAAACAGTAGAATTTGTTTTGCCTGAAAAAAGTTATGAACAGATTTTATATAAATTTTATATACAGATTTTATATATATTTATGAGTATGTATTACCCATGTGTAGTGCTGCATAAAGAGGAGAGGGGAGCTGCCAGAATGAGGATGAGGTTGAGAGAAGGTGCTGAGGCTCAGCAGGAGGAGGACGACGACATGAGGTACATAATAAAAAAGTCAAGTTTTCTGCCAGGAATATGAAGGAGTGACTCCGCCCCGAGCGAGGGAAGGTCATCGCGCCGCCGGGGAGCAGGCGGCGAGAAAAGACACTTCATAATAATAATAATAAAGAGAACAGGCGAGACGGCGGCGGCAGCTCCGGGATTAGAGCCGCTTGGACGAGAGGCGCTCACAACGGGAGGCGGTGCTGCAACGCTGCGATAGGATGAATCACGGCGGCTTTTCACTGTCAATGTTCCCGCAGCCAATAAGGCCGATGTGGTTCCACCGGGGCCCTGACAGATTCACACACGGAGCTGACCTTTAAAACTCCGGGACGACTTCTGCTCCGCGTTCTCAGAGGTTTGCTTTCAGGGGAGGAGAAGTTTGTCTTCCTCTATAAAGGGAGACCTGGACTTGGACACACACAATGATATGAATTTGAAAGGAACAAAGACTGTGGAGTAAACAAAGTGATCTAAAAAAAAACGACCCAGTAACGACAAGAGTGAGAAAATACCAATCATGTACACGAAGCATGCTAGCATCCTGCTAGCAATCTGCTCGCGTCTCTGCAACGGCTTTGTACGCAATTTTCATCACGCTATTGCGATGCATCTGGATTCTCAGATGCATCGCGATTCTCTTTTGAGCGATTATCTCTCGATGCCGAAAAATTCATAACCTGAATTTCACAACTGAGTTTCCGACATTGAGACGCAACTTACCCTCGCCGAGCTTCAGGCTGCAGGACGGTTCCTCACGGCAGAACGACACGGGCGTAGAGACCGTGCGCGTCGCGTTTACGTTGTAAGCTACATGTTAGCGTGGCTAAACAAGAGCAACCGACCGGAATGATACGACGGATTGCTGCTGCATTAAAAGCAAGCGCATGGAAGCGTTCGGTCCTTTTTCCTCCTAGTTCCAATTTGGCAATGAAGTCTTTTTTTCCCCCGCTGCGACAGGCACATCTGTTGTTGTTGTTGTTGATTTTGCTGGGGAATATATTGGCATATATAACCCTCAAGTGAACACATCTCTTCCATTGATTACTATTAATAAAATATAATGGAGAGAAATGTATCTGTTTAAAAAATGAATCATGTATAGAGTTTGTTTTTGATGCTTCAAGAAGCATTGATAATCGTTCTATAATCGAATGAGGTAAAGATTCCCACCCCTAGTGATTGTAACAAGTGGACTTTGAGGTTCGACCGATATGGTTTTTTCGGGGCCGACGCCAAACGATTTTTACTAATCTAAGAGGCCGATAACTGGTATATGAAATCGATTTCTGTCTCTTAACACAAATACTTTGTTGGTATGCTTTTAATCCACAGAACCTTTGAACACGACCGTCGAGGCCGACCATCGGTCTTAACCTAGTGGACTTTACAGCTTCTACGTCGCACTCGCGTGAGTTGCCTCTCCAACCGGGTTCGGCTTCTTGACTAGTTGCGATGCCACAAACGCAACTCACAGGAACTGGTCTTTTTAAGAGATGATAATATAAACAGCCTGGAGGTCAAACGTCCGAGAGGAGACACAGATTTGAGAGGAAGGGGGGATTTCATGAATCTAAAGTCAGTCACCACCAAGTCATCACCAAGATCCGGTGAATTCAGATCGGGTCACTCAACTTTACTTTAGTGTTTGTTAAAATTTATAGTGTGTGAAATAATAATGCACATATTCATGTCGAGCATAATCTTTTTTTTACTCACAGCGCCCCTTTTCGTTTGCCACTTGAAATTCTTTTAAGCTTTCATTTCCACCCTGATCCATTCATGATGAATTACTGCTTGAGGTAACAGCTGTGGCGAAAGGATAAACTCAGATCCATGAATCGTAAACACACACACACACACACACACACACACACACACACACACACACACACACACACGAGTTCTTGGCACGGTATGACTGAAGAGTCGAGCTGGAAGCCCCGCAGCAAGGCTGCAGGCTGGCATACACACAATCTCGCATGCACATGCACGCACACACACAGGCAAAAGCGCACACACACACACACACACACACACACACACACAAACACTCTGTTGGGTTCAACTTTGACCTACTATAACAAATCCTCAAATTAAAGCTGGTTTCAATGTCTCACATTTTTGGCCACGAGGTCGCCCGGCGTCGTGAGCAATCTTCTCGAGTTCGGTGTGAACGCACCATTAGAGTCAAGGTTCCGAAAGGAACGGAAGAGTCGACATGTTACTCATATGTCCTTCAGCATTTTAAGGAAGTGCCGCTGCTTTCCTGAAAGCATATTATCAAATTTGTGGAAAATCCATCCATCCATCGTCTACCGCTTTATCCATTTTAAGGGTCGCGGGGGGGCTGGAGCCAATCCCAGCTGCCATTGGGCGAGAGGCGGGGTTCACCCTGGACAGGTCTCCAGCCTATCACAGGGCCACATACAGAGACGGACAACCATTCACTCCCACATTCACACCTACGGTCAATTTAGAGTCTCAATGAACCTGACCCCATTCTACATGTGTCTGGACTGTGGGAGGAAGACGGAGAACCAGGAGAGAACCCACGCACACACGGGGAGAACATGCAAACTCCACACAGAAAGGGCCTGGTTGAACCGGGACTCGAACCCAGAACCTTCTTGCTGTGAGGCGAAGGTGCTAACCACTACACCATGTGTGGAAAATTACAATGTAAATTATTTCTTTCTTAATGAACTATTATTTGCATTTATGGCTGTTTAACCTGATTTGGGAGTATTGGCACTGTCCAACACCTGTACCTACAAGATCCATCCCATCTGCCAGACTCGTTGTGAACACACACTCTTTTACAATATGACAAAACGAACGGCGGGAATACAAAACACCGCCGTGGCTCCAATCGGTTTGTGCATCGTTGACTTACGTTTCATTCACGTGTGCTCACTTGCTGTTTGCATGTGGGGCCTCGAGGGTGCAGCGCTGCAGGGGCTCCGTCTCTCAGCGGTGGACCACATTAGTTTTACCTCACAAGTGAACCACATGGCCAGTTTTCAAATACTTATGTGAGAATCAAAGTATATTTCTTTCCATGCTCGAAAAAACTTCCCCATCTTTGTTCTTTCTTAAAGACTTGACCTGAAGACTGTCTGTCCGACCCTCCCTTTTTATCTTGGCTCAATATATCTTAGTTCACCGTAATAACGGGGGAAAAAATCCCATTTAACGCTGGTGGAAATGTACTTTTCATGCCCATTATGTTGTCTGGTGGTTTGTCTCGAGCCAAAGTGGACTCCTGCAAGTATATTACAGCCTTTCATCACGAAATCACCCCAGGGATGCTTTGAACACCGCAGTCAGTCACTTACCACAGTCAGTCCCTTTGATTAATTTTAAACATTTCCCAGAGACAAACACAATTATCTGCCAGTGCAGTGACATTGATCGACGTTCAATATATCATTGCCTCTCTGTGATATAGAGCCTGCAAACTGTACCGTTCCAAAATATTCCAAAACGTGGTGGCTTCGAGTCAAGCAAAGTAATGAGCAAAGAGTTTTCTTGTTTGACATTTATATCAGCTATTAGAGATTCCATTGAGAGATTTTTTTTTTCCGGTCATTTAATTTAGCTGGTAGTGGTCTCTTGAGAATTAAACTCGGAAAATAATGAATTGGTAAAGCGCATTTCAAAGTGTGCTCTGACAGTCACTTGCAGGTGAAGTTGGGCCACACACCCGGCAGCATGGGGCGGGCATGGCCAGTCCAGGCCAACGCACCGAATCACCTTTGCCCGCCCCAAGACGGGCCACCTGGACCAGCTACCGTAAATGTCATGAATCATTGGTACATACCCAGAGAGTAACCACACAAACTTCTTGCTA
>NC_061520.1:2337500-2340000 GCF_022379125.1 Scophthalmus maximus
GGTGAAGTGCAAACTGCGTAGTGTTGTCTTCTTCTTCTTCCACGTTTGAAAGGATGAAACGTGTTTTTGACTGGTGAGAGAAGGTGGCTGCAAAGTTCAGCCGCTTCTCAGAGACGAGAGAGCAGGATGACACTAACCAGGTTATTAACCACTGAATCTACTTATCAATATTTCATTATGTGACAAGACGCTCTGCTGCGACTCAACGTTCTGAAGCCGCGAGTTTAACCTTTTGGGACGGCGCCATCTTGATTTTTTTTTATGAAGCCAGAAGTTGCCGTGTTTGCAGGATGGTGGGGGGGGGTCCGACACCTACACCTGCATCCCCCACCCATTGGACTGTACCAGCTGTCAATCACTCTGTACATCCGCGGCTGCAACTAACGATTATTACCTGCATCGATGAATCTGACGGCAATTTTTTTTCTATTAATCGATTAGTTGTTTCGTTCACAAAATGTCAGGAAATGGTGAACAATGTCGATCGTGTTTCCCAAAACCTCAAGACGACGTCTCGTTTCGTCCACACGCCAAAGATCTTCAGTTCGCTGTCACAGAGGAACAAAGACACCAGCAGATATTCACATGTAGGAGGCTGAAATCAGAGAATTTTGACTCCCCCCCGTAAAAACGACACAAAATGAATCGATTATCAAAATAGTTGGCGAATAATTTAGAAAAAATCAATAAATGGATTAACTGTTGCAGCTCTATCATCTATTTGACCATAACGTCCAAAATGAACATCGTGCTGTTTGGAAGAAGATTTGAAACTAGAGATTGAACCATAAACTCTCACACTGTGTGTGTGTGTGTGTGTGTGTGTGTGTGTGTGTGTGTGTGTGTGTGTGTGTGTGTGTGTGTGTGTGTGTGTCTGTGATTCGTTCGCCCGTTCAATCAGACTTCATTAACACGCATAGCATGCACACGCTAAACCCATGTGACTCAGATGCCTAACACGTGATGTCACATGGGCAAATGTTGGATTATATTTACTTAGTCGGCAAACACCCAACACACACACACACACACACACACACACATATACACATATACACACACACACACACACACATACACACACACACACACACACATACACACACCCGCACACGCACACACATACATATACACACACTCACACACACACACACACCCATATATACACACACACACACATGTACACACACACACACACTTAAAGGCGCACGTTCAGGAGTGCTAATTTGATCTTAATTGAACGTCCAATCATGAACAAGCACGTCCGACGCACACGCACGCACGCACACACACACACACACACACACACACACACACACACACACACACACACACACACACACACACACACACACACACACACACACACACACACACACACACACACACACACACACACACACACACACACACACACACACACACACACACACACAGATCAGTGTCGATCTAAGTCAATTGTCATCGGCAGACGATCCCCTCTCCTCCCTCCTAACCAAGTCATTTGCAGTCGGCTCCAGTCGACCCGAGACCGAGACGTTCTGAACACAGAACCTCACCCTTATTTTCTCATTTCAGCCTGTTGTTTCCTCCGGAGCTGTCGGGCCCCGAGGAGTGAAAAACAAAAGAGTCATGTCTGACACGTTTCCCTTTTTCTTCTGCGATCTGCCAGCTCATGACGTCGAAACGAACGAGCCCAACAAGCCTCGTGGAACCTTTTGACTTGTGAACCAGCTTATATATATGTGACAAATCTTAAAACACAGAGACATTTTATTTCAACTCTATGCTAAGAAAAGATAGTTGGACCTCAGCGGCCTACACCGCTGACTTTGACGCAGAAGGTCAGAGTTCAATCCCCAGTCAGCGCCCTTGGGCGAGGCCCTTGATGCTTCCTGCAACCGTCTGATATAAGGTCAAATATGAATGGTTCTAAGTGGCTTTGGTCAAAAGAAACATGAAAATGAATGAGCGTTTACCACGTCGCAGAGCGCCTTGCACTTCGCACTTGGCGAACAGATGGCGGACGATCAACACTACACCTCACGTATTCTCTTTGATTTGACACTTTAAACGCTGCGTTTCACGTCAGCCGGGTCGGGGGTCCGTTGTCGCTGCGGACTAGTGTGAACATCAAATGACGACTTTTTTTGTGACCTCATCAAAATGAAGAATATACCGGTTTTAAAAACAAATGATCACTGCATCCTTACAAAGTCAACGTAGGCGCTCTTGCTTCTCTGCCACATTGTAATATCTCGCCCCTGTTCCGAGGGAGACGGAAAATACCACGCTACCGTACGACCAATCACGTTGCGATCTCCTCATCGCGTTGTCGCCCCCGACAACACGGTCACAGCCGTCGCTCAGGGCCGGGACTCAATTGTGGGCGGAGCATCTTTCCTGATATTCTTATTCCTGTTCCAATGTAGCAGAAAGTACCTTTTATTCAAGTACGCACTTTAACTCTGTGTTGCTGTCGCTCTGCTTCCGTCCCCTC
>NC_061520.1:2345000-2355000 GCF_022379125.1 Scophthalmus maximus
GGCTCCCCGCCTCCCGGCTCCCCGGCTCCCCGGCTCCCCGCCTCCTCGGCTCCTCGCCTCCCGCCCTCCCCGCCTCCTCCACGCCTACCCACCTCCCCGCCTCCCCGGCTCCTCGGCTCCCCGCCTCCTCCTCGCCTCCCCGCCGCCTAGCCTCCCTGCCTCCTCCTCGCCTACCCACCTCCCCGCCTCCCCTGCTCCTCGGCTCCCCGCCTCCTCCTCGCCTCCCCGCCGCCTAGCCTCCCTGCCTCCTCCTCGCCTACCCACCTCTCCTCGCCTCCCCGGCTCCTCGGCTCCCGCCTCGCCTACCCACCTCCCCGCCTCCCCGGCCCCCCGGCTCCTCGCCTCCTCCTCGCCTACCCGCCTCCCCGCCCCCCCAGCTCCCCGCCTCCTCGGCTCCCCTCCGCCGCCGCCCAAGTTCCCTCGTCATCAGGCTGTCTGTTACATCGGGTCGTGTCAGCGACGCCGTGTCTGGACTCTGGACCTGGACGGATGCGGCGACGAGTTGATCTCAATTTATTCATCAAAAAATGCTACAAAGCCCCAATTTTCTTTTTGCGCTCTCACTTAGTTTTAGTTTTTCTTTTTTTCTTTTCCTTGATGCATCTACCCTCATTTTTATTTTCAAACGCAAGTTTCTGTTTCACACTTAATGCATCGCGCACACACACACACACACACACACACACACACACACACACAGAGTTTAAACAGGATTAACTCCATAGAGTCCCTCAGCCTGATACTTAAATAAAGGCCTGACTAAATACTTTAATGAGGCTATTGGATGCAAAGTCACAGGCGCACACACGCAGCGTATGCATGCATACTTGCGTATACTAATATTTATAAACCCCCCGTTTATGTGCCAAAATTAAATTCTGGTAAACACACACACACACACGCAGCGGAACGTCTTTGAAAGGAGATAAGAGGAAAGAGAGAGCGCAGAGGGAGGGAAGGACGGAGAGAGGCCAGAGGAGGGAGGGAGGGAGGGAGGGAGAGAGGCGAGAGGAGGGAGGGAGGGAGGGAGGGAGGGAGGGAGAGAGGCGAGAGGAGGGAGGGAGGGAAGGAGAGAGGTGAGAGGAGGGAGGGAGGGAGGGAGAGAGGCGAGAGGAGGGAGGGAGGGAGGGAGGGAAGGAGAGAGGCCAGAGGAGGGAGGAGGGAGGGAGAGAGGGAAGGAAGGAGAGAGGCCAGAGGAGGGAGGGAGGGAGGGAGGGAGGGAGGGAGAGAGGCGAGAGGAGGGAGGGAGGGAAGGAAGGAGAGAGGCCAGAGGAGGGAGGGAGGGAGGGAGGGAGGGAGGGAGAGAGGCGAGAGGAGGGAGGGAGGGAAGGAGAGAGGCGAGAGGAGGGAGGGAGGGAAGGAGAGAGGAGGGAGGGAGGGAAGGAGAGAGGCGAGAGGAGGGAAGGAGAGAGGGATTACGAAGACGACGAGGGGAAAGAGCGACGGAAAGAAAAGGGCGGAGGAGGAAGAGGGGAGGAAACAAGAAGGTAGGGAGGTTGTCAGTACAATACGTAAGACTTGTCTTTCACAAGATCCAAAGTAAAGTGTTTTCTTTCTTTCTGTCCTGCGAGATGTTTTCTCTCGGGCGTTGTCCTGCAGCAACGTTACGTAAAAGTACTAGGCCCCGGAGCGACGACATCCAGAGGAGACGACATCTCTCCAGGTCGCCGTGTCGCGGGTTCTTCCGCCGAGGGGAAGCTGTTTTTTTAATCACCGGTTATCAGGAGGAGAGTTTATCGACGGTGGGACGTCCTGCGACAACTAAATCCTCTCTGGTTTCCAACACGACGCAGCGGGAGCGTCTCCATAAATCTGTCGGCGATAAACGTGTGCGTGTTATTCTTTATTTTTTACTGTCAAACGTAAAACCAGACACTAATATTTGTGCGCACACACACAAACACATAGCCCCGGGTGACGGTTGCTGGATGCTCAGTCAGGTCAGAAACAAGGTTGAGACACAACATAACCTCCGTCCTTCCCTCTCTCCCTCCACACACACACACACACACACACACACACACACACACACACACACACACACACACACACACACACACACACACACACACACACACACACACACACACACACACACACACACACACACACACACACACACACACACACACACACACACACACACACACACACACACACACACACACACACACACACGTTTATGGAGACAGGCGAGGTCAGACCCATTGTGTGTTTTTACAACGGATTTGAGTTGTCAAAGGTCAAATGTCGAGGCCACTGTGACACCTCAGCATCGCCTGCAGTGGATTTCATTTCATTTCATTTCATCACATCATGGCACAAAATGTTTAATGTGAACGAGAGGTCAAAGGTCTTGAGAAAACTTATTTTAGGGCCATAATTCAGTATTTTCTTTTTTACACATCGACAGGAATAAGATATTGATGCGGTGACAGTTCATGATCCAAAGGTCAGAGGCCGTCTTCACTGTGACATCACAATATTCCGCGACAGCACTTTTCTGGATGTTTTTTAATGTTTATTTTTGATCATTTATTTAAAGGGACAACGCACACGAATCAACTTTTGTACTTTAGTCCAACATGTGAATCTTCTCATCTGCAGCTTGACAACCTATAGACCACGACATCCACAGACACTTAGCACGAATAATAAATCAGTGACCTAACTGTACGACATATGAAGACATTGACACACGTAACGGTCCGTTCACACCGGACGCGACGCAAATTTTGAGCGCGGCAAGATCACAGACGCAAAGACGCCAATTTGGCGTCACTGACGCGGGCCGACGCGAACAGTGCGAGTAGACGTCCTGTCGTCGCATCATGAATAGAACATCACTACTGTCGCTGTGTGTCCGCAGAGCGACCGACCGTTGCATCGCGCGTGCGTGTGTGTGTGATGGTGTCATTTTTTTTTAATGGTTTTTATGTTGGTTACAAGTTTATGTCCAATTACTTTTACCTTTATAAAACCACAGCTGCTCTCATGTCTGTGTTTTTGATAAAGTGTGTGTGTGTGTGTGTGTGTTTGTGTGTGTGTGTGTGTGTCAGCAGCAGCATATTATCATGTTAACAGTCAGATTTTTATTACAGTGAGATTCTATTATTGGAAACCTCTGTCACTGTGTGTGTGTGTGTGTGTGTGTGTGTGTGTGTGTGTGTGTGTGTAACCTTTGACATGAACACTTTAATGGACCTGTGTGTACATTAGTGGATGCGTTTTATGGGTTGGGGGGGGGGGTTGGAACATGACGACAGTATTTGACTCATAAAAGACGACATGACCTGCACCACAGAGCCGCCGGCGTTCAGACTCACGCAAAACAAAGGCGGGTTTCCTTTTTCTTCTCCATCGTTTTCAAGTACGTGTCATTGAAGTCAAGGTGTTGACTTCACCCTGAGATCACGCATTTCATTATTTGACAGTGACACTGAACTGAATTCATGTCTTGTGGATTTATATATATATATATATTATATATTATATATATAATATATATATTATTTTTTTTAACTGATTTCTCCCATCAAAGGTCCAGAAATCCGGGGTCAAACCTCGAGTGGTTCTCTCCGTCCTCTCATCTCGGTCATGAGTCGTGCTGAGCGCGCGGGAGCACTCGCCCGTCGAGTGACAAACAGACTCGGCCATTGTGCGCGTGGAAATGTCGAATGAAATGAAAAAAAAACATAAAACTAAAAGCCCCGAAACTATTTCAAGGTGTGACGCGGTCGGCCGATGGGGACGAACGACTGGAGGAGGACGAAGAGACAAAACTGTTGGAATGAAACCGGAAGCATGAAAACATCAGAGGAGAGCATCTGTGTTGGAGGAAACACACACACACACACACACACACACACACAGTCAACAAACGATGTACGGCAAAAGGTATACACACGCACACACACTCCATGCAAGTAGACACGCATCTACACACACCGCACACAGCTTTACACACACACACACACGGCAAGAGTGTATACACACACACACACACACACACACACACACACACACAATACCAGCGGTGTCAGGATGATTGACCATCCCATATGCCCCTCTGATATGAGCTGCTGTGTCCCACAATGCACTGCAGCAAGTCTTCCAAACCACCACTTTACAGGTTTTTCCGGAAAATCGTCACAGAGCTGCGTTTCCCACACTGTGTGTGAAAACACCCCATTCACCGGAGGTCATTACATTCACGGACTTGCCGAGGTCACATGTCCAAATACATTAATCATCAAAAAAACCCACACGTTCTATTATTAAAAATGAATTTCATGTATAGTTTATACTTTATCATAAAGGTCAACACTCCTGACATCGAGGACACATTCCTTGCCGCGGACTCTGAGGTCAGTTATGACAGTAACGTGTTGCAACACCAATTTTATGGGGTGATTTTTCGTGCATTTTCATTCCCTTCTTTCAAATAATGTTAAAATATTTTTAACTCGTTCGCACTGCTGCGAATTAAAGCCAATTGGCGTTAAGATCCTCCCGAAGTCACTGTTGTCCACATCTGAAACTGTTGGTTTTGGTACATTTTTCAGCATTTTATGAACCAAACAATTAATCGGTTAATCGAAATAATAAATCGACGGATGAATCGATAATGAAAATAATCTTCAGTTGCAGCCGAACATGTAACGCAGCCATGGCAAATATTAGCTTGGCATTTGGTGTGAATGCAAAATTAACACCGTGTACGTCGTACAGCTGAAGCCAAGGGACGACGGTTGCCATGGTGAAATTAGATCATCTGTACACTTGGTTTACTAGAGCGATGGAGAAAAGGACTGTAGAGTGATTCATTCAGCTCATATGATTCTGTAATGAGGTGGAGAGAGTAAAAAGAAAAAATCTACACAACCACTTGTTCTGCCTTGTTTCAGGGATTATTAGAGATAATTATTAGAGATTAATATATTTTTTTTATTGCACCGCAGTGACGAGGTTCAGGTCGCGTCAAGAAACGCAGCTCGCTCGGATTAGACCACATAATGTTCCACTGTCAAACATAAAGCTCAACATTTTTGGGGAAATGAAGTGAATGTGTATAACAGTGTAATGACAACTTTCACCTCCGAGAGCTGCCTCCATTACACACACTCACAAAAAGACCAAACCTGTTTTCACCTCGTACACTCGAGAGTTTTTCACACAGATGGTTTTGTTTTACTGTGATGAATAAAAAAAAGAACCTCCAACCTGAATGACAACGACGGTCCTCTGTCCCTTGATTTGACTCATAATCCCGATATGGCGCCCCAAATAGATAAAGGTGGTGCAATGGTTATGAGAAAAAAAAGGATAATATGCAATTCTTTTTGGTTCGCCTGTTTGCTTTTGTTCTTTTAAAGAAATGTATAAAGTAAATATACATTACTGTGTAAGCACAGCAACTATAGTATTTACAAAATCTTATGCTTAAGTGTTTATGAACAATATATTTTGATTTACTATATGTTTCATAGTATACTATACTATTACTATATGTTTTCATAGTAAATGATACTGATATGTCTATGAAAGGCTCATATCGGCCGATATTATCGGTCGGGCTCTAGTTGATACTCTCTGGAACCACGTGAAGCGTAGTCATTTGAATACACAAGCCTCATTCTTACCACTTTAAAAAAAAAGAAAACTCTACTCTTATGACTTTATTTGATAGAGAAGAGAGACCCGAAGAAGGACATGCACCTGAAGTTCTCCTCGAACTCAGAGGGACAATGACAGGACACAGTCGGTGACGTGAACCGACGCGCCAAAGGTTTCATTTTCACTCACGAAGTCTATCTCCACGCAGGGGGAAGTGTGATGGAGCCCACGGCGGAGCGAGCGCCGACCAGCACGCCGGTCGAAAATGGATCTTTCCAGTGTCCGACACCTGCTGTCGTCTCGGGAGGCGACAGACGGACACGGGAGATTCTCACGGCGGTACTGAGGTGGACTGAAGAGCCTAGTTTCTTCGACAAGTTAGCTCCATACGCAGCCATTCTGTGATAGCATTGCCTCCTCAAAGCATTTAAGCAGAAGATGAATTAGGACACGCTGAACATTCTGACTTGGCAAAGCGGCGACCGTCCTCCTCAAAGGAGGAAGCTGGAGACGCCTCAGAGACACCCTAGCGTCAAATTGCAAATATGCATCATTTTAAGGTTTTTCCAACACTTAGAACCCGCTAGCAGGTTTCTAGAACATTGTTTTCAAGTCAACTCAATGTTTTCCTTAGTGTTTTAAATTCCATTCATGTCTCTTTATGTCTATTAACTTCCTTACCTTCCACCGAGGAGGTTATGTTTTCACCCCTGTCCGTTTGTTTGTCCAAACTATTGACGGATTTCCACGGAACTTGGTGGAAGGATGGAACATGGACCAAGAAAGAACCCATTCGATTTTGGCGCAGATCCACAATAAAGGGGCGGATCCAGGCCTTTTCAAATTTTATTTCTTCATCATTCTCTGTAACGTTGGCGTTTTGGGATATTTTCACAAGATTTTCCGTGCAAAAATAATTCATGGATCTTAATCTGGTACATTTAGGGGACTGATATCTATGAGTCTGTGCAATTCGGTGCAGCTTGATTGAATTCCAGGCGACTGTTGGGTCTTGGCGGAGGTATGAGCTTCAAGTTTCCTGTATATTTCCATTTTCACTCACAGTTTTTTCTTTCCATGCATATCGGATATTCTTTCAGATTGAACACTGCAGCATTCAGTTACAATAGTTTCTACCTGTGAAGTTGTTATTAATAATTCATCTCCTTATTTCAGCCTGGTGTAACTGACTCTATGGAGCACCGGCTGTGAACTAATGTCTCAAACACAACTAGAAAGCCGGGGGTCCTTTTTCACAGCTAATACCCACATCGGTACAATATTAAACTTTCATCATAGAGCTTATTATTTATTTAACTCGTATTTATCCAAGGAACGTTTGTACGACATGGGGCCCTATGGCCCAGCACGGTCCGGCTGGCCTGAGCTGACAGTTCCCAGACAACCAGAATATGTGCCTTGCTCAAGGGCACCTGCGCAGTGATTTTTTTTACAGGAGCTGAGTGAGAATACTACATACTGTATTCAGCTGGATCACTTTGGTGCGGCTCACATAAGGACAGAGGTCGGCGTTGCATTTTGAAATTCAATACAGTCTTACTATAGTGCCAGGAATTTCTTCATGTACATTCAAAACATCTACGTCCAACTTGGCAGGTCTGTTGGCAGAAGGAAGTGAAGCGGCAGATTAGGTGCAACTTTGACCTGCAAAACATTCAATATATATATATGACATGTCCTCACCAAGTCAGCAGCTGGACTCATATTTCTTGCTCCTTGTTCTTACAGTTTTTGCTGCATTTTTGGAGTTTCCTCCAAATAACAGTTAATATTCTGTATCTGTTGTCTTTCATAGAGCTAAACAAACCCTAGGGAGGAGCAAACTACTCTCATCCGAACACAAATTACTCTCAGAAACATTCTCTGGACGAGACGTTGGGCGGCATCAGTCCACCAAAAGGAAGACTGCCATAAAAATCACATCAACAACAATAATATGGCCCAGTTCAGTCCAGTCGAGCCGTGTACGACCATATAGACTGACAGAAAGACTCAGACTGATGCCACACAGTCTGACGTCGCGTTCATGTGAGCCGACTCAAGGGCGCACGAGTGGGGTTGGTTTGATCGGTGAGTGACGGCAGAGATAAGGAAAGCGCCACAGGGAAGTGATTTCTTTGGAGAAGTACTGGCCATCAGAACCACTGGCCTGTGGATGCTACTCCTGATTACTGCTACCTGCGGACTTTACGACAGAGCGGCTGCTGCGGTTTGATTTAGACGTTCGGGATGATTGTGAGAAGTGAAGCCCGGTGGTGAAGTTCCTAGTCCGCTTGCTAGCATCAGCCCGTTTTCAAACATTCAAACATGGCTGCGTTTGCGGACTGCAATCCGGCTCGCGACTCGAGAGCCACATCCTGATGCACTGGGAAGTAATATCTGGTACAGCTGTAGAATTGTTTTCTTACACTATACCTGTTAAACTGGAGATTAGCTGTCTCCATTAATGACCTCATTTTTTTTGCTCTTTGCAACGGTGTCCCTCAGGGGTCAATTTTTGGACCACTGTTATGTTCTCTGTACATGCCTAAGAGATATTATGCACTAGGAAAGGCACTTTCTTTTTAATTGTTATGCTGATGATATGTAAGAAGACTAACGAGTCCTTCAGGGTGATCTCCTCTGACTAGATGTCTGTCAGGTCACGGTCAGGGTCAAGGTCAAGGTCAAGGGGGTTTGGTGTCGTCGCTGACAAGCATCAAGACGACTGTCAAGAAAAGAGAAGTAGATGTTTGAAGAGGTTAGTATAGGTTCAAAAGTTTATGATCCTAACAAGCAGCTTACACAAGACCACGTTCTGACAGAGACAATGTCACGTTTGACAATGTTTGGTGTTGAGCCAGTGAATTGCTAAGAAGCTAAATAAAAACGCATGGAGACGGATCATTTGTGATGGAGCCTTGTTGCTTTTGCAGAGCTGCAAAAACTGGACAAAGTAAAATTGTTCCAAAGTTTAAGTTTGTCTCGTAGAGTGTAGATATGGCACAGACTTAACAAAAACCACTGCTGTGTTTCAGTCTCACAGAAGCTCACAATTTCGAAAAACATGCTCATAGCTTCTGACTGAAGAGCTATTTTGAAGTTGAAAGAAACAAAGAAAAGAAAAAAAAACACTTGCGCTCGAGGGAGTGTAGCTGCTGGAAATCTGGAGTTGCCCCAGACGGTTACAAGATAACTGCAGGAAAAATAAGGTACAAGGCGTCTGAGCGCCAAGAAGGATCAGTTTTTTGCCGTCACCTCTCGACGACTCCTGCTACAGTCCCGGGGAAACCCCAGTTTACAATTATCACTCTTCGCGCGGACAAGGGGTCGTCCTAGGAGAAAAAAACATCCCGTTCCTTAGCAGCAGCCGTGAACGCTCGGTTTCCGGGTGGGGCGTGTGGGGGGGGTTTTGAAAGTTTAATGCGTGACATAAATTTCAATAAAGCATGGCTCCTTTCTCCCCGGCACCCCTTACTACCCTGGACCCAGCTCCACAGCAAAGCGAGCCAAGCAAGCAGCTAGACAAACACTAAAAAACACACCACATCAAATATTAAGCGGCCGAGCTGTTTACTGCACAGACGAGACCGCAGCGCAGACAAAATGTTTCGAGCCAGAGTTTCTGGAGCAGGACGCCGTGACTGGAAGCGTGTCCTCGCCGTGTGGTCAGCGCCAACGCTGCCGCCACTTTCTACTCGGGCTACAGGACATACATTATTCAGGTTTGTGGTGGGGTTTTTATTTATTCAACCACTGAAACTTTTAGAGAAATTCTGAGCTCCCCCCTTTTCTTTAAGATAGCACATGTACTTCGAACAAGGGTAACAATCTATTTAATCCATCTACCTACTTACAAAAGTAGGTATAACTGCTCTTTTAGTGGGGTTTTTTGGAGATCAAAGTTATGAGGACATGAGTGTTTTCCTTAATTTCCCTCTTCCCAACTTCCTCCCTTTAATTCTCACTCTCTTCTGTTTCTCAGGCTACATCCATCCTATTTGGTTTTAATTTTAAAACTATTACAATCCTCATCCAGTCGAGCAGTTAAGCTCCTATTAGAAGTCATCTCTGTTCGTACTAACAAACCTAAAAAAGAATATCATGTGATTTTCATTATCGATTAATCTGTTGATTAATCGATTAGTTGTGTGGTCCATAAAATGGTGAAACATGTTGATTATGTTTCCCAAAACCCAAAGATGATGTTTTGTTTTGTCCACACACCAAATATATTTAGTTTACTGTCGCAGAGGAGCAAAGAAACCAGAACATATTCACAAGTAAGAAGCTTAGGCTTTTTTTCATAAAAACTACTTGAACCGATTAATCGATTATCAAAAGAGTCTGCGATTCATTTAGGAGCCGATTACAAATCGATTAA